>NC_068380.1:3883679-3953679 GCF_023724105.1 Carassius gibelio | reverse complement strand
ACTTGTGTCTTTACTATTTATTTATTTGTTTGTTTGTTTATTTACTTATGTATTTACTTACTAAATTATTTACTTATTTACTTACTAATATATTTATTTATTTCTTTACTTATTTACTTATGTATTTCTTTATTCATTTATTTACTTGTTTATTTATTTGCTTACTATTTATTTATTGATTTATTTTCTTATTTATTTACTAATATATTTATTTATTTGTTTACTTATGTATTTACTTACTACTTTATTCATTTATTTACTTGTTTATTGATTAATTTATTTTCTTACTTATTCATTTATTTACTTACTAATATATTTATGTATTAATTTACTTATTTACTTATGTATTTACTTACTACTTTCATTTATTTACTTGTCTGTTTATTGATTAATTTATTTTCTTATTCATTTATTTACGTACTAATATATTTATTTGTTTACTTCTTTACTCATGTATTTACTTACTACTTTATCAATTTATTTACTTGCTTGTTTATTGATTTACTTACTGATTATTTATTTTCTTTCTTATTCATTTATTTACTTAGTAATATATTTATTTATTTGTTTACTTATTGACTTATGTATTTACTTACTACTTTATTCATTTATTTACTTGTTTGTTTATTGATTAATTTATTTTCTTATTCATTTTTTTACTTACTACTTATTTATTTATTTCCTGTGGTGGAAACAGCTTCTGTCACTTCTGCTGTGATATTTTAATGTTTTTTGTTGTTGTTGTCGTCGTTTTATTTTTTGTTTTATTTCTTTTAACTTGACAGATGTGGTCACTGAACTGTTTTTGTACGAAATAGAGCTGCATAATTCAGAATGTCTCTTTTTGTGTTCCACAGGAAACTTTTTTTGTGAGATTAATTCTTTAAAAGTCACTGTTTGTTTCTGTCTCACAGATGAGATGCTTCAGCTCATTCTCAGCAGTTCTGATGTTGATTAGCTCCACAGCTGTTCTCTGTTATTTTAAATCATGTGATCAGATGTTCATATTCAAACAGGTCCAGGACGGTCACATGGGTTAACTGGGTCCACACTGATTTAACACTTGCACACTCACACGCTGCTCATTAATGAGGCTTTATACTGGGAGTGAAAGAGAGATGTTCAGCGTCACACTAATGCATTAGACAATATCTCCTGTAGTCTCAGACTTTAGCATGAATGTCTGGTTCACTTTGCAGCTATAATTCTAGTTTTAAACCACCCACTTATACAGGAAGAGAGCGTATAAGCGAACTACCACTGCTTAGAGGAGAAATCATCTGAAACTGCTGCTAGCTGCACATTCACAGTTAACAGTTAGAGATCTCTGATACACATATGCACCACAGAATCATGTTGTGTTTGAATCTGAATGAGAAGAGAGTCAAATTCAAGCGGTTACACGCTTAGTTTATTTTCCTATTGATTTCATTACATTCAATGCTCAGTCGGGCAGATTGAGGCGATGACATCAGTCTGATTACTAATGGACCAATTAGGTGCATGCAGCAATAGTTCAGCAAAAGATATTGTCTGACTAATTATGCCTTATTATTATTATTATATATTTTTTGAATGACTAGATGTTCTAGATAATACAATGTTCTAGATATTTAGTATGTTCAAATATATAAAAATTAAAAAGTGAATATATTAAATTAAGGTTAAGACTATCAAGACAGTTATCAGGCAGCATTCACTATCATACAGCAGAACAATTCAGCCACGTTATTTCAGGGATCTTTATAAAGAGATTTTTTTTAAATGCATTTAGCAGATGCTTTTATCCAAAGCGGCTTACAGTGCATTCTTCAAAGTTCAGTATTAATAAATAAAGGTTTCTGAAAAATAACGTCTTAAGCTAAATCAGTTTTTATGTTATCTGTTTGCATACATGTAAAGAGAGATTATAATCTCTCTATATATAAGATTATATTTTATATAGTCTTTTTTTCTACTTTTAATTCGAATTGGAATTTGGAGTCATATGTAAGTTCTGCTTGGCGCGTTTAGTTTAAATATTAAAGTGATGTCTGACAGCACTGCTGATTTTCCTCGTGTGTGTGTGTGTGTGTGTGTGTGTGTGTGTGTGTGTTTCATGCAGACTGTATTCAGATGTTTTAGGCAGCATGATGGCGTGAAAGAGCCACTGAGAGCCGAGCACGCACACACACACACACACACACACACACACACACACAGAGAGAGAGAGAGAGCCTCGCGCTGAGGAGAGTCAGTCAGTCTCGTGCAGCATCAGTCGCGCATCATGGATCTGCGGGGCTCACACACTATTGGAATGATTTTACCGCTCTATCTCATCTTTTACTTCATCACAGGCTCCGGCAGCAAAGGTGAGCATCACGTTATTCATATTATTTGCAGTAATTTGAGGTGAAAAGCGTCTTTTTATGTTTTCTGCGAGATCCGCGGACTGGAATAACGGCAGTAAGTTGCGGAGGAACTTTGCAGTGTGCCTACCTGATACCAAACGATCATTTTAGGCTATTTGATGTCGTTTAATGATGCTAGTCGAGGTAGTTTATTATATTATGTTTGGATGATGTATTAATATGTAATATGGCAGTTTGAGATGGTAATTATTAATCCAACAAATAACATGAAGGTGTTTTACGCATCGGATGGGCTTGAACGCATCCAGTTTATAGGATCTGGAATATGTGTTGTGTGCTTCTTCAGTTCAAACAGTGTCAGAATGAGGGGTTTTGTCTTGATGTAAGTGTCTGTTACTGTAGTACACACATAACTCGTGTATTTCAAGGGGTCTGGTGCGCTGCAGCGGTTGTATCATCAGGAGAAAGAAACACTCGCACTGTTTCATGTGGCGATCTGCACAATCATGACTGTTAACTTATTCATAATAATATTTCATGATAATATTGATATTATGTATGGAAGGCTATTTAAAATAGGCCTATTAACAAAACGTTTTAAAACAACAAACTTTATTAATAGTAAATAATTAACGCGCAGGAGTTCATGAGCTTAATTAAAGGCATCATGGATGCGTGCGGCTCTTTGTGACGTCACAAAACACGATCGCGCGGGTCTACACGCGACGCAACGCACCTTCAGCTGATGCATGAAGCGCTGCAGATCTACTATTGCTACTGATCTGTTTTCCTTAAGTCTGAAATAAAACACTTCCCTGCTGAGAAATCCATCTTATAAACTTACCTTTTTTTTTTTTTTTTTGGTTTGTGGAAGTGTAGGTGTCAATTTATCACATTGCTTGCATCTGGTATATATATATATATAGAGAGAGAGAGAGAGAGAGAGAGAGAGAGAGAGAGAGAGATTATGTTGGTCAGATGTTGTTTTAAAAACATTCACAGATAAAAAAAAAAAAACACTAAGTATAGTGTCATAATATAAAAAACTGGAAGACAGCTGTGAAAAGGGACCATTATATATGAATTATGTGTTGCTTTATCACTTGTACCTGATGTTATCTCGAAATAGTCTTTCTGATTGACAAGTGACACGACCAATCACAGTTTTTATCTGCGTTAAGGGGTGGATTTATCTGAACCACACAGTTGTGTTGTTCTCCGACAGCAGAAATCATCATAGCTGGGAAAACTAGTTGTGAGCGGAAACAACAAATATAAGTTTTGTGTTTCCATTTGCTCTAATGGCAAAAGAAAAAAAATCTTTGATTAGCATTTCTATGACTTTACAAAATAAAGAAATATGGAAAGATTGATTATGCTGGTCAAAATATTGTATCAAATTTGCCACCACTATCAGCTGTTGTATTAGAAACAATCATACAGCATCATTAACTAGTTTTCTGAAATTTAATGCCAATGCAATTTAACATAAAATAAAGTGTTATAAATGTGAAAAAAGGTCAATAAAATGAGCAGAAATGTGTGTAAACCGTATTTCTGTTCATCCAAAATGCACATACTGTCTTCTAATGGATATCTAGTTAACCTGTCAGACTTTGGCAGATCCAGTGTCTTGTTCCTTCTCAGACTGGTTCTTGTTAATCATGAGTTGGTTTCTGCTCTCTAAACCCGTATGAGTTGCATAAAGTCAATCGGTCATGTTTGGTTGCATGTTTGCATGCGGTTTGCATCAGGCGGTCAGTAAGGTGACTGACTTCAGCATTTCCAGTGCAGATGACATTTATTTAGAGGCTTTCATCTGTATTTGGTCACGGATGTTGAATCTGGATTGGAGGAATATATCAGAATGAGCTTTACTAGAGTGGATCAGGAGGAATTACTCTAACGCAGAGTGATGGCCACCACCATTAACAGAAGACGACAGTGATGTCACGCTCTGAGCTCGTGCGTGTTGGAAATGAGATGCATACAGTATGTGTTGTAATTGAAACAGATGGTTATGAACTTTGGGAGCCGCTGGCTCACCGCAGCACTCCAGGAAACAATATCTGAGCTGATGGATGCTGAATTCTGCTCTTCTGTCTGCACAGATTGAAGATGCATCATAAATGAAGAGCGTGCTGGTGTCCAGACATACCTGACGCTCAAGTGCTGTAGCGTATCATGATGTTTCCACTCCAAGATATCACAGCATCCAAAAACATGGTTTTTCTACGGTGCATTTGTTATTGGTGATACAGATTTCTGTGTGGCTATTTCGCAATTTTAGTAAACTGTCAACATTGCAAGATAAAATATCAGTATTGCAAGTAACTCTGAATCGTGGAATATATATACTGTGATAAATTGTGAAATAATTGTTTTTGCATTTACCTTTTGTATTTTTTATTCCATGGACGTCAGTGTTGGGTAAATTACTCTTAAAAAACCAATTAATTCCCAGCTACTAATTACATCTTCAGCAGTGTAATTAGATTACTGTACTCATTACTCTCGCTAAAGAGCTTTGCATTACTCATTACTACATGCTTTCTGAATCACATATAAATCTCTACCAGCTGAACAGTACAAGGATAGACATGAAGCTGCTTGAGTAGTTCTTGTAAATAAATAACATTATAGCAAAAATCATTCTTGATTTAAAAAAAAAAAAATGCATGTTGCTTTGTGGTTGATTTTTCCACTTGTTTATCATCCAGCTGGTTAATATATATATATATATGTGTGTGTATGTGTGTGTGTGTGTGTGTGTGTGTGTGTGTGTGTGTGTATAAGAGAGAGAAAGAGAGCCCAAACTCAGAATCAGTATGAAAATAAATATATACATTTTTACTTATCTTCAAATTCAAACAGTTTTCATTGCATTCTTTTTACATTTTCCACAGTCAAAATATTATTTACTCTTTCTTTTGGAAAAAAATGCATTTGACAACTCTTTCTCATGCAGTGTGCATCTGTTGGGTTTTTCCACCTGTTTCATGGTTTTTCATCCGATCTCTTAGACATGTATACTTTGGCAGAAACTATGGGTTCTTGTAGTGTTTGTTCTGCTTTGTCTGTATGGCCACCCCTGTGCATATCTCCATATAGCACGGCCTGAAATATCTTCCTCATGTCCAATTGAGCCGCAATCAAAGCCATGCTGGGCTCATCGGAAGAGGGCTGAACTCACATGTGCACACAGGCCCGTTTGCATCCAATGACCCAATTTCACTCTTCGTTTTGAAGTCCTCGTGCCCTAAAGAGCCATCAACAGAAGCTTCATTTCTGAAATCAGTTCTGTTTTTCTTTTAGCCTCCAAGGTGGATTTAGTGGGATATGATTATATCTCGATCTTTAGAATGGACTCAGGGGCTCGCTTGTGGAGTGGTTTCATGCCGGAGCGCACACTTAGGCGTAAAGGCTCTTTAATGGTTCTTTTCAGCAAAGCATTGTGGCCTGCTTCGAGGCTCTTGAATTGTTTGTTTCTGTAGAGATGAAAACAGCTGTTGAGGTTTCACTCTTCAGATTTCCAGAACCAGATTTCTTACAGTTCTTCAGATTAGTGTTTGGTTTCCTGAACATAGATGTTTTATTGAGAAATAAAAGTGAAGCCCATGTGGGTTCTTTAAAGCATCATAAAATATGTGCTTTTCTAAAGAACCATATTACAGTCTATTATTATTACTTTTTATTTATTGATTTAATACAAATATAAAAGAATTAATATTTTAAATAAATATAATTAAATGAACAATGTTATTTATTCATTATATAAATCTTTAATTTCCTAATTTACATAAATATTATTTTATAATATTTATTTACTTATGGAATGCATAATATAATATAATAAATATATAATACATAATACATAAATTAATATTATATTTTATTTCTGTAAAAATGTGTTTTACACATTTATATTATCTTTTAGAGAATGGTATTTATTTTTCTACGTCTACATAAATAATATTATAATATAATTTAATATTATAATATAGTTACAATATATATAATGTATATAATATATTACATTATATATATGTATATATATAATATATTATATTACATTATATATATATATATATATATATATATATATATATATATATATATATATAAAAAATATATTACTATATATATATATATATATATATATATATATATATATATATATATATATAATATAATACAGTTTTCATTTTATGCTGTTTATATTACATTCATTGTCACAATATTTTGTGTTTTTTCTTCTATTTTTTGTGTTTTTTCTTTATTATTCTGCTTTTTTGCTATGCAAATACATTTACTCATTGGAATTTAATTTATATAAAATTGATATAAAATAACAAACATGACAATAATTGAAGCTTAATTGTTTTTTAGGTGCGTAGGAGAAAAATTTAAGATCTTGACTGTTTTTTTTTTTTGTGTGTGATTAACGTCTTGTAACTATTTTTGGCAGTATAAGGTTTTCGAGGAACACTTTGGTAATTTGGATATTTTCGATGTTTCATGTGTGCTTCAGATCTGTGTTTCAGTTTCTTAATTCTAAAAAAGTGTTTCGTTGTTGTTGTTGTTTTGAAGAACTCAAGAATAAAAGCTCTTTTCGAGGCTTAAACAGGCTCCTGTGCTTCATCAGGCTGTAAAACACGTTTCGATCCTTTGTTTAACAGTATACAAGCTCTCATATGGTGTGAGAGTATACTTCTTTTTTGACACTCAGCCTTTGTTTACCTATTTGTAATAGTAATAGGTCCAGAAATGTGACTGTTACTAATACAGATGAGAAATACAGCGGCCAGTGTATTAACAGAGTAGTGCAACAGCAGTTTTTTCACATTATGCCCAGGCTGTTCATTCTGCCAAAGCAATTATATTCAGCACCGAGGCAGACTGCTGAGATCCGGGCCGGTGTGTTGGCTCAGAATCAATCACGTCTAAACACTCAGTGTCTGCGCTAAGCATATCAGGAGGGTTTCCCTATCTGATCTCAGGTCAGAAAGACTGACATCCCCTACTATGTTATCTTTACTTCTAGGTCGTTTATCATTCCTGAAAGCTGGTCCGGAGGCATTGAAGTGTTCAATTTAATCATGACTGTGTGGCTGCTTAGTCTTGGCCGTGTCGTGCGCCTTATGATAAAACTGAGTTGCCACCATGGTGTTGCAGAAGCTTAGTCATAATTGTGAAGTATGTCGCCGTGTCTTGCTAAAAATGGCCAGCAGAATCAATTAAAGAGCAGGAAGAAAGGAGATGGAGAGCGAGGGTTTTCAGTTCCTCTAGATGTTGGGAAGCGGGTTGTGTTGATGAATGATAACACGAGGAGAAACCTCTTCTTTAAAGATGAAGTGTGCACATAGGAGAACCTTCCATTTCTCAGGGAATGTTCCCGTAAAGTTCTCTCAAAGTTCTAAACAAACATCCTTCCAGTAACATTAATAGAACGTTCCTTTAACGTTGTCTGGTCTTTAAAGGGATAGTTCACCCAAAAATGGAAATCACCCCATGGTTTACTCACTCTCAATCCATCATAGGTGTATATGACTTCCAGATGAATCCAGACAGATTAATATTAAAAACATGTCATTGCACTTCCAAGCTTTATAATGGCAGGAAATGGGTGTTATTTTTCAATGGTCCAAAAGACGTCAAATAAAGTGCATCCATCCATAATAAAAAGTATCCTAGACCACTCCAGGTGTGAATAAAGGCCTTCTGAAGCGACTTTATAAACTATAAACGTTATAAACCATAATCATTTCATTAGATTTTTTTTTAATAGGTCATTTAGGTCAGTTTCTTTATATCTAGAACTTGAGAATAAAAGCTCCTTTAAAGGTTCTCCCGATCATTTAAGTCCACATTTTTGTTTAAAAGTTGAAAGTTCTGAAAATAATTAGTCAGAATTTGTGAAGTGTTCTTTGTAAAGCTGAGAGCTGTGAAAAATGAAACTGTCATGCTTTCAAAACATTGATCTGACTGGTCAGCTTCTGCATTGTGGGCGGGACTATCTGTTTGATTGACCAATGGAAGCAGAGTGTTCAGGAAAAGTCTTTCTTTTTGAAGTTTCACTCGGTAAAGCTACTGGAATTGTTTTAATTTTAATAGCAAATCCCCTTTATTTAGCAAAAATAAAATCTGTTTAAATTTCATAAATTAAAAGACAAATTAAATTTGGGTGAAACTTGTTTACTGTTTTTCATAATTATATAACTTGTAGAAAAACTCTAAAAAAAAAATGTAAATAAGTATAAAGAATGGCATTGATTTTTATGTATTTATTTTTTTTAGCATATTTTTGTGTTTTGCTTTGGTACCGAAATTGGTACCGAGTACCGTGGATTTTCACTGGTATCGGTACCGAATACTGAAATTTAGGTACCGTGACAACTCTAGTTTTGGTTTTAGGACAACTTTTGATGAAAGGTTTCAAATGGTGACTACTATAGTTGCTTATTAGCATGAATATTACCAGCATATAGTACTTAATAATGCACAAATTAATGTCTCAACAATACCTTTCCAACTATTAATAAGCAGCAAATTAGGAGTTTATTAAGGGGTAAACTCTTAGATAATAGTGAATATATTTCCTAATCTAAAGGATTTTCACTTAGAATTTGGGATATTTAATATATATTTAATATACTGATTAACAATTAATTAAAAAGGAAAATTGAAAATACCAGAATGAAAAACTTTATTTAACAAAATATTACAAGAAGTTGTAATAATATCTGATTAATACTAAAACAGCGCTGAGAATTACAAAAGAATGCAATTCAATTTTTAATCAAATGTAACACTTTGATAATCTTTATTTACAACCTTGAAGAATCTTTTTTTGTTTTGTTTTTGTTTAACACTTTAGGCTCCAGTTTGTGTTAACTGAACATAACTTAGCCTAACAATAACTATATCTGGAAATATGATATTATATCTTCTATAGTGAGGTCTTAGCCTCATCAGAATTTATCGTTTATCAATTCTACAGTTGTTTGTATGGAACAAGACATAAACTCTCAGCATAAGATCAATTTACTGCGAATGCACTCCGTATTTCCCCGTAAAGCACGTTGTCGATTATGATTCATGATCTCAAAGAGCCTGGACAACGGCGTGAGAACAAATCATCCTCATACGTCTTCTTTACTGTCAGTTATGAAAATGTGTGAATAGAAAGTCAAACGGGGAATGGGAGTCTCATGGAGTCAAGGTTGCAGTTGTGTGTTTTTACTCCTCATGCATTTGCATTTATTAAAACGGGCCGCAGTATTTAAGCGCAAAACTGGAAGGATAATACGCCGCAAACGACTGACTCAAGGCCAAATATCTGTCAAGGTTTCAGCACCCAAAACCAAAGCACATTCATCTCACACACCTGCCACGGCTGATAGGTGATACAGCCCAGAGAATTCATCATCATGAGCCATGTTTTGTCGACAGAATATACTGCACTTGCTCAAACATTTCTTAAGCTGTCGGTGTCGAGTGCGTTTGGGAGGAAATGTCATTTCTTTTCTGCACACGTCCAAACACGTACACGGGGAGAGTGTTAAATCTGTTTTGTTTTTTTTGCTTGTGTTATAGTGTCATTGGAGCACAGAAGATGAATTTTTGAAAAAAAAAAAAAACATCAAATTTAGATTATTAATGCAACATTGATAATAATCAGACATGTTTATTAAGCAGCAAATCAGCATATCAGAATGATTTCTGAAGATCATGTGACACTGAAGACTGGAGGAATGATGCTGAAAATACAGCGGAGCATCACAGAAATAAATTAGAGTTTAAAATATATTCACACAGAAAACAACTATTTTAAATGATAATAATATTTCAATTTTTTTCACAAAATAAATGCAGCCTTGACTTTTTTTTTTATATATACATAAAAAATCTTACTATATATATATATATATATATATATACAGTACAGACCAAAAGTTGGGAAACATTACTATTTTTAATGTTTTTGAAAGAAGTTTCTTCTGCTCATCAAGCCTGCATTTATTTGATCAAAAATACAGAAAAAACAGTAATATTGTGATATATTATTACAATTTAAAATAATTGTTTTTAAATTTATTATACTTTAAATTATCATTTATTTCTGTGATGCAAAGCTGAATTTTTAGGATCATTATCACATGATCCTTTAGAAATCATTCTAATATGATGATTCATTATCAAAGTTGGAAACAGTTCTGCTGCTTAATATTTTTTCAGAACATCTGATACTTTTTTAGGATACTTTGATGAATAAAAAGTAAGAAAAAAAGAAGCTATGTTTTTAAAATATAAATATTTTGTAATAACAATATACACTACTGGTCAGTAATTTGGGGTCAGTATTTTATTTTTTTATTTTTTTAAATAAAATCTATACTTTTGTTCAGCAAGGATGTGTTAAATTGATAAAAAGTGATAGTAAAAAAAATATATTATTTGATTTTTTTCATTTATTTTGAATAAATGCAGTTCTTTTGAACCTTTTATTGATCAAATATATTAGACAGCAGAACTGTTTCCAACACTCATAATAAATCAGAATATTAGAATGATTTCTAAATGATCATGTGATCGACTGATGTTACATGACACTGAAGCTGGAGGAATGATGCTGAAAATTCAGCGCTGCATCACAGGAATAAATTTTTCTTTTAAAGTATATTAAAATAGAAAACTATTATTTTAAGTTGTAATAATATTTCACAATATTACTGTTTTTCTGTATTTTTGATCAAATAAATGCAGGCTTGATGAGCAGAAGAAACTTCTTTCAAAAACATTAAAAATAGTAATGTTTCCAAACTTTTGGTCTGTACTGTGTGTATATATATGTATAAAAAGGTATAAAACAAATAAAAAATAGTTGTGCATATGTATGTTGAATGTGTTTTGTATGTTGTATAGACAGTTTTGTGTGAGTATATGATTCTTTATGGTGTTTTTTGGTACGTGACAGTCATTATGAATTGTTGTATATAAAAGAGCAGCATAAATTCCCTTCAAAAAAAAAAGCCCCCTGTGGTGTGCCACAGAACAGCATGTGAGTCAGAAGCGAGTAAATCAAAAAAAGTTGAACTATTCCTTTAAATGTGCTGCATGTTTTAGATCAGGTGCTGTGGAAGGAGAGGAAGGAGGAGCGAATCCTGTGTTCGTGTCTCATTCTACACGCGTATTTCATTTCACTCTTCGGTGCTTCTCCTGTGGCCGGGTGGGAACGGAGAGTGACCTGCCAGCAAACCAGGTCAAAGCAGAAGCATGCACCTTGTCACCCGTGAAGAAAGCAGCTAATCCGATGTTTCTCACCCTCCAGGCGTCCGAGTTCTCCAGTAGTTTGGCGTCGGGCGTCTGGATGTGGCTTTTCCTGGTGAAAGTGATTAGTTATCTGTAATGGTGTTAGTGACACGGCTCGACCTGCCTGCTGTCTACACACACACACAGATCCGTCCCGCAAATAAACACTTCGTAAATTGTTTATCTGTCTGATGTTGCTCGAGTGGTGGAAAGACTCAATGATATCAAGAGTTTTGTGGCTTTCGGTTTGTGTCTGTTACTAGTGTAATATGTGTATTAGTGCTGCAGTATATATTATGTAATCTGTGCCTAGTGTGCAGGTTTTCTGTATGCATAGAAAAGCTGAATGATTAAGCAGGCTACATTGGTCAAAATGTGGACTAAACAGATTTCCAACACTGGGTGCAATACTGTATCCCACAAAGCACTTGACTTGTCTTTTCATTTCAAGTGTCGTGAATATTCTCTGTTATTTTTATAACATCTCGATTCATTATTTAATAAGGCTTGCCTAAACTATTTATTTTTCCTGTATTTATTACATAATAATGTTTATTTATTAATTTATTTTTGCTTTTACATATATAGAAATAATATTATTAATTTAATTTGCTGTTATTTTTATAGCATCCCGATTCTTTATTTAATAAGACTTGCCAAAACTGTTTATTTTTTCTGTATTTATTACATAATAATATTTATTTATTTTTGCTTTTACATATATAGAAATAATATTATTTATTTATTTAAATACGCTTTATTATATACTCTATCTTTGTATTTTTATTATTTAAATACATATGAAAATAATACAATTTAGTTGTTTTGTGCATATTTTTTTAAACATATTTTCATGTTTTTTATTTTGCATAAATATGCATTTCACGTTTTTTCTTACATAAATATAAATGTGTTTATTTAAAATAACTGTTATGTATTTTACATTTGTAGTATGTACACAATTATAAAATAATTTTTTGAACATAAATATATTAAATGATAAATTAAATTATTTTTACAAATGTAAATTATTTACATAAATATACATTTCATATAAATTTTACATTAATATAAATAAATATATTTACTTATTTAAATGCATCATATATTTTTGTTATATATTATTTACATGAATCTCGCTTACAATATTTAGTTATAATAGCAAAAATACTTTTTAATTTTTTTTTTTACATATGTACATATCTCTTTTGCAAATTATTTACATAAATATAATATTGGCTTAAATAATGATAATGTCATTTGTTTATTTTAATATTTATTTTTATTTAACTTTTTTAAACAATAATGTTATTTGTTTATTTTTAAAAAATATATATTTATATCATTTTATTTATTTTTATTTACTTTAATGACTAATTAAATTAATAACTGCTTTTATTTCCGGGATGACACAGTACCTGACATTGACAGTAAACATTGCCATCAATGCAGCATTTATCAGGGTTTAATACACGGTTTCAGTTCTTTTAAAATAATAGAAGGTAGAACAAAGCAAACAGAGTAGGAGGCTAGTATTCATTGAAATCATAGCCATGATCCCATATGCATTAGTGTGCTGTTTATCCGTTTATTTGCTTCCAGCCGCCAAAGTTTGCTGAATTTCATTGCGAGCCTGGCTCCCAGCGGAGCGTCACTCGTGTTTACTACACTACTGATGTCACTCGCTCAGACGAGGACTCGTATATATCACCGGCCTTCACCACAGCAGCTCATTAGTAGTTAAAACAAACAATTACACCATGCATGTCAAGAAAATGTATGTTTAATGTGATTTCCCCTCCGAGGGTGTCCGTCCATTAAGAAACTCAACATTCATCACACAGATCCTCCTGTCAGGGATTATCATTTATAACAAGGGCTTCTCAAGCTTACAGACCCCTGCAAGAATCTAACGGCTTGATTTGAGGAGTCGCGGCTCCTTAGTATGCAGATTAAACCTCACGAGATGAAACGCGTATCCCTGGAGGACCGAAACATGAGCTTGTGGAAGTATCCTGGGATTTATATTCCACTCGCACTGTAGCTTTAAGAAATGATACATTTGAAAACGTGTGTTCCGTTTAGAACCAGTCTGATGTCACTGGAGATGCTTTGATGTTCCACAAAGAACTTCTCAATCTCTCTAGGTGCTTTAAAGATCAGAGAAACCAAAACATTGATTGATTTTTCCTTTAGATTTTCTCCTAAACAATGAAAAATAAAAGGGTTCGTCATCTTTTGTGAATCTGAAGTCTTGACGTTTAAGCGTCTCCAGGATCATGTAACTTTCTTCGCAGCATTCTGGTAAAAAAAATAGCATGACGCACGTTTGCGGTAGATCCAGAAGAAAATGACTTAACGCCACACGTTTGATCAGGAGGGCTTTTTAAGAAGTCACAGTCCTTATAAACTCCCCAAAAAACACATTACCAGCCTTGGATCAGCTTATGTTAATCTCAGCTAGTGCTGAATTATGAATGCTGCAGAAAATCAGCATTTGTGTGTAGAGTTTCAGGACATATTTCACCGGCTTGTGAGTCAGAAACACTGGTGTAAGGGAAATTTCCAGCTGCTAAAACGAGTTAAACCTGCGCTGAGCTGAACACACACCCAGAAATATTGAGTTACAAACCAATTCTCTTTGTTAACGTCAATTAATATTTATTCATTGCACACTTGATATGTAATGCATAGCATAGGGAATTAAAAAGCTGATGTAAAATGTCTCGGTGAATCTTAAGTCTCTCCCTGTAATGAAATCAATGCATGCATATGGAGAGAATAATAAAACATAGAATGCATAGTCTCTTATGCATGCAATTGATGTTTGTTTCATGTATGTTTCGGCATCCTAGCAAGTCTCCACATAGAAAGCATGACGCTCTTGTCTGGCTGCTGTAGTTATGTTTTATTCATGGATAGCTGTCACGGAGAGGTGTCTTGACGTTCGTGCCCACCTTGTTAGATAACGTTGCATTGAGTGAATCTGATGTTTTCTGATGTCTCTACCCTCATTGTGCTCTGCCGTCTTTTAGAAGAGAGTCTGTCATCATGACATTTTTCCTTAATTGTTTGGCATTGTTAAACAGAATGATTCTGCGCCGCTGAAGGCTGCACTGTGGCCGTGTGTCAGGTGTGTTTACCCGCTGACAGTGTGCTGCTCGGGGAGTTTGCTCAGTAGTTTCTGTGTAAGTCTGAGTTAATGATGGGGGCAGATTGGATGTATCCACTCCTCAGATGGAGCGGCATTAGGCATCGAGTCGCACAGCTCTGGCAGCTTTCAGACGCGCGGGGGTTTGGACGTACAGTATTGTGCCGTTTAACAGGTTGAGTCTTCACAGAAGTGTGAGACAGCTGTAGTGACACACACTTAATGCTGCGTCTGCTTTTCTGAGCTCCAGCTCTTACCGTCCAACACTTGAGTGAGATCTCCAGAATACTCTGTCTCTCAAGAAACCAGCAGGTGCTATCACTTTTTGGATGCAAGTAACTTGATGTGTTATACAGTATTAATACTATGGTATATGAGTATGGTAATCGCTCAGTACCATGGTATGCTCTACATTTTCATGATCTTAAAAACCCCTTTGATCTAAATGCTTCTGCTTAATTTTCGTCTGTTATATATATATATATATATATATATATATATATATATATATATATATATATATATATATATATATATATATATATATAATATTATTGATATTATTTTTATTAATATTATTATTATTAATAAAATTTTATTTTTATTAATAACATTTATTTTATTTATATTTTTTTATTTTAAATAATTTACTAAATATTTTACTACTACTATTAATATTTAAATTCTATTTTATTTTTGTTTTATTTGTTTTAAATATTATATTTATTATATTATTTCATTTTATTAATCTGTTGTTTTAAATTTGTATTATTTTTAATTTTTTTACATTTATTTTTTGTTTTTATATTATTATTTATTATTATTATTATTATTATTATTATTATTATTATTATTATCATCATCATAATAATAATCATCATTTATTTTTTTAAGTTATTTTTGATTTATTTATTATATGTTTATTATTGTTGTGTATAGTTTTTCTTTTTATTTCCATTGTTTTTTTTGTTTTTTTTTGTTCATTCATTATTTATTGAATATTAAATATTATTTTATTTTAAATGTTTTATTCTATTTCGGTTATATTTGTTTTAAACATTTTATTATTATTGATATACATTTTTTAAATATTTTTTTAAAATACAATTTTCTTATATAAATACAATTTCTTATTTTAAAAAATAAATATAAAATTGAAATTATAAAAATACAATTTCAATTTCTTATTAAATACAATTTTCTTATATAAATAAGAAGAAAAACTGCCAAAAAGTGTTGCACGGTCCATATAAACTCCTTCAGTGCGGTGTAAAAAACATCCCATGTTGCACTGCACGCACATGAATGTTGAAATTGTAAAAATCTAGTTTCATCTGCATTTAGAGTGCTACTGATCGTATGAAGTGGCTTGTCAAGATCAATATGAAAAGATAGAGATGAGGGAAGTCTTGGAAAAGCTCATCACTCGTTCTGTTTGACCAATTATTGGACACAGAAACCAGTCTGAAAGCGTGCTATTGGCTGAAACCACTTCCAGCCCGTCCAATCAATGCAAAACCACGCGCTGTAGACAGAAACACTGCTAATGATTGTGTAGAACAATAAATGAATACTGGCATGCACACAGGGAAAAACAGATGCACTCAAACATGCACGATCTGCTCGTTTCATAGATGCACATTCACAACCTCAGCTTCGCCTTTTTAATGACGACACGAACATGTCAGCATGAAACACAGCATGCAACTCATCCACAATTCAATGCATTTTAATGTTTTATTTGTTTTAAATATTAGTTATTCTTCTTAACGAAAAGAGTGTCTCTTTTGGGTTCGCATCAGTCAGTTCTGAGCTCCTGTTATCGTCAGTGTGCATGAATTGTGTTGTTTTCATCTCTTGCACTGCAGTTCAACTCTTCTGTGACTGTGTGAAACGGTTTAATAGGCCCTCAGCAGCTGTTGTGAGAGAAATGAGATGATTGTTGGCTCGTCATTGCGTTTCTGCGTCCTCAGATAAGTCTGAACATGTAAAAGTGTTGTTAAGTGCGATGAGGAGGTTTTATCACAGCGCGGGCCGCACGTATGATGAATTATCCTCATTAACGCTGCTCTCCTGGTGTCATTTACGTTTGTAGGTGTTTCTGGAGCTGGCAAACAAATTGTAGAAGCAGAGCGTGGTCTTCATATCTGTCAGGACATTACGCTTTCATATCAATCAAAAACACAGTTTGCTTCTCCATTATAAACTCCAAGAAGAGCATTTCAATTCAGCTTGTGCTTGTTGAGTTCATATTAAGATCTTTTGATTGCAGATAATTTGAGAAACTCAGTAAAATCGAATTTCTTCTCCATTTAATATCATTTTGATGTATTGGTGAAATGTATTATTATTGATTTATATTAATTCTTCTGTAGTTTACTTTTTAAAAAAGTGCTTACACTTATTTATTCATTCGTTTATCATTATCTCACCCCTATTTTTCTTCTTTTTACCTGGTTTGCGATAGATTTGCTTGGATATCTTCATTTATCGAATACATATGTTATAATTATTATATTATATATTTTAACGTATTTAATATAAAACTTTTGATGCATTTGTAATATGAGAAACTAAAAAGTAAAATTTTATAATAATAATAACAATAATAATTTTGTAAAATAACTATGGTTATAAAGTGATTTTATGTCATAGAAGGCATGTTACAAATGTCTGGGGTCTGTAAGATTTTAAAAATGTTTTTTCTGTTTACCAGGGCTGCATTTATTTGCTTAAAAATGACAGGAAAAAATATTAAATATTATTTCGATTTAAATTAGCATTTTTTTCTGTGAATATATTGTAAATGTAATTTATTGCGCTGGTCAAAACCAGTATTTTCAGCTTCATTACTCCAGTCTTCAGTGTCAGAAATCAGTCTAATGTGATGATCTACTATCTTCTAAACATGTCAGACTGTCGAATCATTTGGGATTTCTTTCAGCTGGTGTGTGAAGCTGATTGCTGTGAGGACTCTTTTCTATAGATCAGTTTAAAGTCAGCTAGTCGTCCATTATTAGCTCCTGACGCTTTGATTTGAGCGTGACTGAAGCGAGAGCTCCATACTGCTCCATCATCTTCTCCACAATCAGGGGTCTTTGTATTGATCTGCGGCTAAAACTGTCTACGATTCTGTCCTCTCACTGAAAACAGGGGAAGGGGTCAGAAGGACATGTTTGGGGAAAAATGGCAAAATCACAGCTGCGTAAATCATCACAGGATCCAGCGCTTTCACCAATATGGCTCTCTGATATGAAAAAAAACCCTGTTTTTCTAAAGTATGACTTCAGAATGATATATAAGAGAGAAAATGATCGCGGCAATCGAGTTCAGGTGCTTGCTCAAGGGACCAACACATTATATAGAGCTTAATTGTTTATTACTTTTTATTTAATTTCTTGTTTTATTGGTTTTAAATATGAAAATAACATTTTTTTTGTCTTGTTTGCATTTTAATTTTTGTGAGTTTTTCTATTATTATTTTTATTTTTTTGTTTAAAATATGTATTTATTATTGTTTTGTTATCTGTTTTTTTTTATTATTATTTTTGTTTGAGATATATAATATTATGATAATATTATTTTACATTGCTTCTATCACTAATACTACTATTCATATTGTAATCGTAATTTATTTGTAAAAGGGTTTTATATATATATATATATATATATATATATATATATATATATATATATATATATATATATATATATATATATATATTATAATGTTTTTAAATTTTATGTTTTTAATGTTAATATATTTGATGTGTTATTTTTTATGAATCTATTGTTTTGCATTGTTTTTATTATTTTATATTATTAATATGATTTTTGCTGAATACGAGTATTAATTTCTTTCAAACAAACCCCAGTGGTTTGATCAGTATCTCTGTGCATCAGTATCAGTCTGACTTGTGTCTCTGTGTCTGTAGAGAGCTGTGATTCTCCGCTGGTTTCCGCTCTTCCTCAGTCGGCCTTCTCCAGTTCATCAGAGCTGTCCAACAGTCACGGGCCGGGCTTCGCCAAACTCAACCGCAGAGACGGTAATTCAACACCTTCAGTCATTATTCACTCTTCTGCCTCTACTTCTGCTTTCACACAAATCTCTACTGTATAAAGTGCTATAGAAATAAAGGTGACTAATGTTATTGGAGTTAAGTTAACTAAAGCTAAGATTATTAAAGGAAATGTTGTTACCTGAAAAAAAAAAAAATTAACTGAAATATAAAACACTTTTTTTAGGCAAAATTTCCCATCTTTAATTTGGTTCAACTACTAAAATAACTAAAATTGAAATAAAAATGTTTAAAGGGGGGGTGAAATGCTCGTTTTCACTCAATATCCTGTTAATCTTGAGTACCTATAGAGTAGTACTGCATCCTTCATAACTCCAAAAAGTCTTTATTTTTATTATATTTATAAGAGAAAGATAGTCTGTACCGATTTTTCCCGGAAAAACACGAGCGCCTAGAGGCGTGACGTGTGGGCGGAGCTAAAGAATCACGAGTGCCAGTAGGATTTTGTGTTGAGAGCATGTGGAAGCTGTGACACAGATCCTGAGGCTGAAATTTAACAAGAGCAGCATCAGCAAAGGCGGTATGCTATGTGGTATGTACTGAAACTGTCTATATTTGCTTAGCGGTTTTGGAAAATGACTAAGTTCCACTTTATGTCGTCTTTTTTTTTTTTTTTTTTTTAAGCTGTACAGGTGGAAAGTGCAGTTGATGACAACATCGCATGTTGTTTTACTCACCGCATGTGGTTCCAACACACGATCGTGACCCTTTTTCGTTGGGACTGCATCATGAAATATTTTTGAAGCTCATCAGCTTCAGTGAGATTCAGCGGTTTATCGTTGTGTCGTGGCATTCGGTGTATTCGTGAATGCATCTCTCTTGTGACTGACAGGTGACCACATTACATCGGCCCGCCTCACGTATAAAGAGCAAATAGACATGGCACTGCAGCACAGTGTTGAAGTGCAAACATGTTTCCTACACACACACACACTCGTCAACAAACAAACAGCAGCGCTTCAAAGACTCAACGCCAGGTCTGATATTTCTGCTTAAAAGCCGCAGAGAAAAAAAGCGGAGGCTGCAGTCGCCTCATCCGCACGACTGCTCACTGGAGACTGACATCAAACTCTGAATAAAACCAGCTCAACACGCTGGACTCTGGGAGAGAGACGGGCTTCTGGTTTGTGCGCTTTTGTAGCATCTTGAATCTTAAAGAGTCAACTTTAACTTGAGGTTTTGATATATATGAGGTCATCGTACTATGTTTCCGAATTGAAAACGTCCTTGTTACTGAAATAAAAACTTGTATTGAGACCAGGCCCAGCGAACGCCAGATTCTGGATTCAATGAGGTAATAGATTGGTTAAACTCCGCCTCCACAGAAAAATATCAACACATAATTATGTAGCCCCGCCCATTGATTTGCATATAAGATTGTGGGGAAATAAAACAAGTGCCGCTAAACCAGATCAAGCAACCAAGCAAATAACATGCCATTAAAGATCACAGAATATTTGCAGTGCCTGGTTGTGGAAGAACAAACTTTCTTAAAATATTAGGAATGTTTGTTAGAATTGTATTTTTTCAATATAGTTTCAGCTCATGTATGTAAAACATTGAGCATTCGTTCGCTTCATTTCACCGTGGATTCCACTAACAACCAGGAAAGAAAATAGCCCATTACTTATGGATTTTGATGTTTTTGAATGTAAAAACCTGTGTGGTAAGTCATAAGTGGACCAACAGTGTAAAATAAAAAATACAAAAAATAAACAGTTCATGACCCCTGTAAAGGTAGGGTAGGTGATTTTGGAAAGGCTTGCAGTAGCAACTTACCTTTAAAAGCATAAGATCCCACCCTCCCTGCATAACCATTTTCCAATGCCTCCTCCGAAACACATAAAACAGCCGAAGCCTGGGCAGGGTTTCCCTATAATGATTGATCTTAGCGCTTAGGAGCGTTTTCTACTAGTCATTTTACATTTTACAATTGTTCATTATTGTTTCAGGTGCGTTTCCCAACAATGCACCTAAAGCAATCACACATAGCCGTGCTTTAAGTGTTACTCAGGAGTCGCTGTCCGTTTGTCAAGTGCTGAAATGTCACCTTATAGAATGGATCTGTTGAATGAAGAAGTTATTTCTGGGTCCAATACAGCTGGTTTTTGTGTACTTCAGCAAGTCATTGGCATAATTTTTCCCCCAGTCTTTGAAGCATTTCCTACATTACTTATTCTTTTTTTCAAAAATTTGTTGTTCAGTCATTTAATTTACATTTGTGTTTACATTTTTCTTGCCTTTTTAATTATTTCATTTATAAATTATAAAAAAAAAAACATCAAAAAAGAAAACGAGTCATAAAGTGAACAATAAAGCACAATCAAATCCTTATATTATAATCAGATTGCACTTGAATCAAGTTAATGGTGTAATTTGCCGGTTGTCCTGCAGGTGACTGCATAAATCTGTCTTCTTGCGATGCACTTAGGGCTTTACGATTACTCCATACGATTACAATGATTTTCATGTGCTACTTAAGTTGCAATACTTTTGGGAAACAGACCTTAAAATTAAGATCAGTCGTACGGTTCTTAGGCTCACGAAGCTTTTGGGAAACTCAGCCCTGGATGTTTTAGGCAATATAGAAATCCTGGCCAGGACGTTTCCCGTAAAAATTACATGCAAACAGGGTGCGCAGATGTAGGGCGGCACGATTTTGACAAAAAAATCATATCAGTATTCCCTTGAAATTGTGATTGTGACTATAAATTACAATTATCACAATTTAAATTGAATGACGTTTATACCATTGTTTGGAACTACTGAATGCCATGTTTATAGATGAAAATAAACAAGCAGAAAACACTTTCTATAGCATTAAACCTCAACTTATCTTTTAGATTGTTTTTTTTAATTATTTAAATAATCATAAAAAAAGTCAAAATATGCATGGTATTATAATGTTATCCTACCACTAAAATGAAAACAGTCAAACCCTTAAGATTACTTTCAGAATGAAAATAAAAACACATCTTACACAAACCTACTCTACCTTAAATTTACTCGCCTTCATTCCATCCAAGATATAGATTACTTTTTTTCCAAGTAAAAGTTGACTCTTAGCTGAAACTGTTTGCTGGTGCTTTCAGAGTCAAATAAAAAGCATTAAAAGCAATGCAAAATTAATACACGTGGCTCCTGACGATATATTGAGGTCTTATGAAGTGAAGCAATCGGTCTGTGCAAGAAACTAAACATTATTTACAACATTATTACCTGTAATCCAGAGCCTCTACGTCTGATTTTTTTCCACAAACTGGTTCTTTCAAACAGTTTGTTTGTTCAAATAACAAATTCAGCAGTAAATTTACAAAATCACACAATGACGCAACATATGCGCAATTATATTATTAAAATACCAGATAATGATGTCCCCAGGAATGCCTTCTTCAATTTAGTAATAAACGGAATCTCAAACTATTTGTAATTAAAAATGAATCAATAAAAATGAAAACAGAAAATTATAAAAATAACAATTAAGTAAAAATATGAATAAAATCGGTAACACTTTATTTTGAGGACCAATTCTCACTATTAACTAGTTGCTTATTAGCATACATATTACTAGCATAAAGCACACAATAATGCGTTGTTCTGCATGAGCATAAAAAATCTAAAGCATAAAATCTTTAAGAAATGTGTCAATGGCTATATATAACCCTAGCTATAAATTATTGCATAATTTATTATTAAACATTTTGTTGTCTTTTATTCATGTTCATAAGGTACCAGATAATTCAAGTGATTAGAATTATTTTTTAAGTTTGTGGCATAACATTTTTGAAAGATATTCCAAGTTCGAGGCATTTCGTAGCAACTAAACTAGTTAACCACGAGCAGAACTTTTTATTCTGTGAAATAATTACATTTATTTCTGATTTGTTCTGCTGAAAACCGAAATGAAGTGAATGCAACCATAACTGTGTTTCTTATTCACAAATGTGAAAATTTATATGAGGAATCAGTCCCAGAATCGCTAAATTCCTTACAATTCCCATCCTTGGTTCCCCAGACGTCACTCCATGACTTCATTGTCTAGACACTAGAGGTTTGACTTCTTCTGTAAGTACTTCAGGCTAAATTAAATGCCAAGATATTTGTGGCTCTATCAGAACCATGCGAGATTTCAGAAAATCAATAGAAATCTTAAAGCAGCACCATATAGGACTCGGACTAAAGGTCAAACCGAGTGGCACGTAAAAGTTTGGAAGCATGTGGAAAATAACAAATAGTTTGAGATTCCTCCAGGCTGATGTCTGGATCAGGTCAACACACACAGAAGAGTTTGAATCTCAAAGCACACATACAGAAAGTCCAGTTTACTTTAAACAAAGGTGCACAAGCACGCTTTTCACAATTTGTTAGGATTAGGATTGTTCATCCAAAGATTTAACTTCTGTCACAATTGACTCTATCCTCATATCATTCCAAACATGTTATTTTAGTATCATTGATATACTAATATACCAGGGATGTAACAATGCACCCAAGCTTTTGAAATATAAAATTACTATATAAAAAAACGTTGACATCCTGCAAAAGCATCCTAAGCTACAGTTCTGCTCATAAAGATTTCATGTCAGAATATGCTAAATTTATATAATTACAACAAAATAAGAGGGATCATACAAATTGCACGTTATTTTTAATTAGTGCTGTCATGAATTGGTTATTTATGTTCCTGTGGCTCAGTTGTAGAGCATTGCATTAGCAGCGCAAAAGGTCATGGGTTCAGATCCCAGGGAACACACATACTGGCAAAATAATGTATAGCCTGAATGCACCGTAAGTCGCTTTGGATAAACGCATCTGCTAAATGCATAAATGTATAAATGTATTTCACAGATGTTAACATGTATAGTCCACAAGCTAAATAACTGAATTTACAAAAAATGTAATAAAATGCCCCCATGCAAAAATGTACTTACTGTACCATTGTCTGTCGTCTTTTGTTTTGAGATGGTTTGTCCTAAACAGAAAAATCCTTCAGGTCATGCACAATCTCAGGTTTATGATTTTCTTAATTTATGATTTTAAGATCCATATTTTCACAGACAGTTGAGAGAATCACACACACAACTATAACAAAGGATTCAAACCTTTACTGACACATGCAAGTCCAAACAACGTTATTTGCGCAATAATGAATTTACGAGACTTTATGAGATTCTTCCCAATCGAATGCCTCCAATCATCCATGATTGGATCAATCCATGCCATATTTCATTGCACAAATCTGCTGGGATATTCTCTTTGAATCATGGGATAAATAAGCAAAGCGTTGTCATTTAAACAGCAGTGTGTGCTAATTCCCCAACCGCCGCAGGCTCTCGCTGTGAAGAGCGCTGGGTTTCTCTGAAACCTTCCTCTGTGTCCGTATCATTACGGCTGCCATTAGCTGTGGTTTAAACCGTCGGCTGTTAGTCTATCAGCAGGTGTAATCCTTCCTCACCATGTCGCAGATAAATAGATATGAATACCGCGCACAGGGTTTAATTAAAATGCAAATGTGATCGTGTTTCTCATGATAGCCGCTGCCAATTTTAGGTTTTATCCGTAGGATATAACAGCCATACTTACGAGGCCATTATATACTGAAGCAAAATAATACAGCTGTTAGAAACACAGAATGATTTCACTTTGCATTGTGTGAGATATTGTAATAGATATTGTAATATATAAAAAATGTGTATATAATTATAACTGTGAAAACTGAATTTTCAGTGCATGGCAAAAGGATAATAACTATAATTTATTCTTTCACTTGTTTTGCTTTTAACATGCAGATTAAACAGTCTGCCATTTAAATCTGCAATCAATGTGAAAAAAAGAGCAAATTCGATCCGTATGAAATTCTCATTATAATTCCTTCAGATGAACTCAGCCGATGCAATTAACCAAAAAGAAGTCATTTAACTTCATGTCCTCTTGTTTGTTTTCTTGCTGGAGTCAGGTGGCAGCTTTCCAGATCTATTTTTATTATCATTGCATTAGCTTCATCAAATGTTCAACAATCAACGATATAAAAGTCCCTTTTTCTTTCATCAGACATTTCGGCTGGTCTCGTCCCTCTCTAAACTAGCTTTTGTCCCTCGGCTCTTGCAGGTGGAAACGCGGTAAATAATAGATGAGATTCTGGCCAGTTCATTACACAGACGTCTGCTCTTCTTTGGAGTTTGCTTGGCTGAACTTGTTTCAGGGGTGATTTTCAACTTTCTTTAATCGTGTTAGTCGATTTTTCATTCAGTGGATGTAACATTTAGATTAGATATTTACACATAATGCATTTCGGAAATTACCATTTATTTAATTAAAAATGCATTAAAAATGTGAAATATTATTACAAATTAAAATAGCTTTTTGATATGTGAATATCTGTTAAATTGCAATTTATTTCTGTGATGCACAGCTGTATTTTCAGCATCATTCCTCCAGTCTTCAGTGTCACATGATCTTCAGAAATCATGAAAACATGAAATATTTCTGCTTATTATCAATGTTGAAAACAGAAAATTTGATGAATAGAAAGTTCAAAACAACAGCATTTACTTGATACACAAATCTTTTTAACATTAAAGTCTTTACTGTCACATGCATCGTTGCTGAATACAAGAATTATTATTAAGTAATTCAATAATTTTAGTATTATTGATGTTACTGACCCCCCATATTTTCAAACACTGTGTATGCATGCTATAAATACATGCATGTGTATGTGTGCATTTATTAAAAGTAAAATAATAAATGGCGATTGTGAAATATAATAAGAATTTTCCCACATCATGGTTTGATGTAGGTCACTGATTAGCTAATAAAGCATTGCAGTCATGAGTTCGTCTGTTTCTGGTGCTGCTGCAGGTGTTTTAATATGATGAAACGGTGATTTAAATGAGTGTTGGAGCGCGCTTGTCTGCCCTCATCAACGACCCCTGATTAACCCCTAATCACTTGGTTCGTTTGGAGGAACCGCTTTGTCCTCCCCGGTCTGAAGATGGCCAATGAACGTCTGACTCTTGCTTTATTCATTGTGACAGCCCAGCAGAGATGAAGCTTATTCTGAATGAGACTATTACTCTTTAATGAGGGCCGTATAAGAGGTCGTTAGGACGGGTAATTCACTTTTAATGGAAACTGGGAAAAAGCTTGAGATTTTTGAGATGCGTGGAATTGACGACAGTGAAAAACCCTTGTGATGTTTGACCAGTTGGAAACACTCTATTGCATTGTTACGTGTGTGTGTGTGTGTGTATGTGTGTTTTTATTTTTGTGTCATATCAGGACACAACTCTGTATAATGACATGGGTATGACACAGGTATTACAAGGAGAGGGTGACTTATGAGGACATAACCCGTGTCCACATTTTTCAAAACACTTATAAATCATACAGAATGAGTTTTTTTGAGAAAGTAAAAATGCACAAAGTTTCCTGTGAGGGTTAGGGTTAGGTGTAGGGTTGGTGTAGGGCCATACAGTTTGTACAGTATAAAAACCATTACGTTTATGGGATGAACACACTTTACACAAAAACAAACGTGTGTGTGAGTGTGTGTGTTTAGTTGTCAGCCAATGTCTTCTGATGCACATATTTAACTCCGCGTCTTGCTGCCGCTGCCCTAAATACTAAAATAGTCTGGTTATTCTGCTCCGAGGCTAACTTCTGTTATATAAACATTGAACCTCAGGTTTATCTTGCTTTCGAGAACCCATGATTCAACAGGACTGAACAACAGCTCTATCTAGAGCTTACAAATGAGATCTCAGTAATTTCTCAAGCTTTAAAATCATCCTCTGGCTATGAGCTTTGGCGTCTCTGATGTGTTCGTGTGTCCTGGCGTGATCTAGAATAGCCCCATCTTGGGTTTGGCTGTCCTGATTATGAGCAAGGCTCACCGGGCGACTGGAGTTGGGTTCACCTGTCTGATGGCTCTCTCCATCTGTCTCTGGTGCTGGGTTCAGCACTTTTTCTTCCCTTGCTGCCAATGCGCCGCGGCTCCTGTACCAAGCAGGTGTCGCTCTCGCCTGGTGCTTCTCGGTCGCCCACTGTTCAGTGGTTTTATCCTGATTTAAGAGGAACAGGAAGGGTTTATGATGCCGTCTGATCTGATTTAGGCTGAGGTGTACAGATCCACATCTGCAGCGTGGGACAGGGCTCTACGGGTGGCCGGTGAATGCAGCTACTTAAGACGGATTTAACAGGATTTTCAGACTTATTGGTGTCAGTCTTTATAGTCGGCTGTAGGTGAATGGACTCGGATTACTAATGCCTATTTGATATTGAAATTCTGTTATTATTTGTTGTTTTAAATCTGGAAAAACAAAAGTGTGGCTGTATGATTTCTATGATAGGGATAACACAGAATCCTGTCACAAATATGCAATTTACTGTAAAACGGATTGGCATGGAATTCATCTGATTTTGTTGATTATAGACAAGTGTTTGTGACTATTAAACCTCAAAAAGACTGTTTAAATATAAATCCTGCATGTTCTGCGTGTCTCTTTGTGTACGAGAGGCGCAGTTCTTCACAGCAACCCGTCAAAATAAAAGTTTGGTTAAACTAGAAGAAACTGTGACAGAAATATATTACTATTGTACAGTAAAATGTATTTCTAAATTGTGTTATAAATTAGTATTATTAAAACACAGGCAATATTTTTAAGGATTAAGCATGCAATGTTTCATCCATGTCTTAATTGCACTTCATTAGATTAAAAATAAGTTTAATTAATGTTTTATGTCTTCATTTAATTACCAGAACAAATTTAATTCACAATAAAGAATTTGTGAAAAATAAAACATTTAATTGAGTACTATTAATGTAAAACATAAATAAATAAATATTTTTTTAAGTGAATTTAATTAATTACACATTCTCTATAATTATAAAAACTGGTAAAAATAAAACAATAATTTTTGTAAACTTATACATTTAGCTAAATTGCATTTTTTTCATGCACCTTTTTGGGAGGGGGACTTTTTGGAATCCAAAATAAATAAAGTTTATTACAAAGGATTTGTAAGTAAATAAATGAACAAACAAACAAGATTTGTGAAAAATAAATAAAAAAAATGTAACTAATTTCATGGGGTCCTGAAAAAGGAGATATTCTGAAGGCTGTTCATGTTGAATTTCTATCCTTGCTTCCTAACAAACTGTCTTTTAAATTATAGAAGGCGCTTCCAGTTTGAGGAATTCCACTTAAAAAGATTGAAACAAATCATTTCAAACCATAAGTTTGAGATAAAAAACCCATCCTTGTTTGACTGAATGAGCTGTAGATTTCCCTTGGTATTCTGCATTCAGACTCGGGAGAATAACATAATGCTTGTTATTGTAATGTCAAGAGCTCTTTTCAGCCGCTGCATCTTTTCCTTCTGATTATTTTCTTTATTCCTTTGTATTCCGCTGTAACAATTTAAAAAGACAACGTATACTGCACATTTCTGGCCTTAATGTACACTATATCTCATGAATAATTCACTGAATTCATTAAGAATCTCCTTTTTTTTCTCCTTAAATCTGTTTGTTTTCACTCATATTTTTTCAAATGTGTTCGTCTCCCCTTTTCACTTGAATCCCTATTAGTAAGTATTAACTGTAAGGTTTCTAAAACTGGTTAATACTGTATTTATAATGTCATCTCATAGTACCAAGTTTATGCAAATGATTGCGTTCATTGAGAAAATCATTGGCTGATTGTTTGACTGAAGTTAATTCCACTGTTCATGCAAAGCATCATGGGGCAGAGATGGATACAGTGAAAATGTGAGGACAGATGCTTTTAAGCTCCAACAAATTACCAGAAAGCTCCATAAAAACACCAAAGTGGTAATCAGAAGAGCCTGTTATGGAATAATATTGCTTTTTGCCCTTTGTTGAGATTGCATGCAAATTAAAAGGTTGCTAAACGTCTTCATTCGTCTTCCACGGAAGATATAAATTCCTTTAGGACACAAAACATTCATTTTCTTAAAACCATAATGCACAGGGTTATATCTAATACTGAAAGCTATAAAGAGAATTTCGCTATAATGAAAAGATCAGATGTCTGATGAAGTGGTGGTTTGAATACAAGCTGGTTTTTAACAGGATTTTACTGCAGAACAGTTTTATCCTCATTAAAATGTGTAGATAAGCGAGAAGGCGATAAGGAGAAATTGGGAAAAAATTGTCTGTTCCCAAACCTAGTGAGCTGGCTACTTAGACAGAAGGTTAAAGGGTTAGTTCTCCCAAAAATTTAAATTAGCCCATAAATTACTCGCCCTCAATTCATCCTAGGTGTATATGACTTTCTTCTTTCACACGAATCCAGTCGGAGTTATATTAGAAATTGTTTTTGATCTTTAAAGCTGTTTAATGCCACTCAGCCGATGTTGCAGTGCATCAGTCCAAAAGAAGTGAAATAAAAAGCGTCCGTCCTTAATAAAAAGTGTCACACACAGCTTAGATAACCAGCTCGTGTATGAACCGTGTTCCCATTGACATGATCCCTACACAGTGTTCATTGCTCCCTTCTCCCTAATCTTTTGAAGTTTACCTCACTTCAGAACATTAATTCACGGATTTGCGTTGTGCAACGTCTTCACACACGGACAAGTTTGAAATCATATACCTCTGTAAATAAATACTATTTAAATTCACGTCTCGCACACTTCAATACACTTTGAATGGAACATATACGTTCACTTCAAACTGGAATCATGGTGGAATATCCTGTGATGACCACTTCGCAGGGCACTTACGTTCGAATAGTAGAAATGTCGGAAGTGATGAGAGGTGCAAGGACTGGAATTGAGAACTGCTGACTTATACTTTTGCACTGCTTAAATATAAAACCATGTCTACATTTTTGATCGGAGAAACGACAAACAACAAGCGCCACTCTACAATGCTCAAAACTTGCGTTTTAATCATCACTTGCAAATCCTTTACACATGCAAACGTACTTACAGACTGTGAGTCAGAACGACTGGCATTGTAGTCTTCTCTCACAGGATCAGGAAACAGTTCTCAATAAAATGCACTACACACATCTGAATATTTGGGTTGAACTAGGGCTGTGCGAAAAATCTAATGCGATTTTTTTTTTTTATGCACATATCACCTGTAATTAGGAGTATATCTCCAGCACGTGTGTTCAGATCAGGGTTGCCAGGTTTTCACAACAAATCCTGCCCAGTTGCTTCTCAAAACTAGTCCAAAACTAGCCCAATCGTGTTTCCAGGAGGATCCCCGTTAAAAAAATTGCTTTCCGGGGTTAAAATGTAAGTTTTATGGCATGGTTGCCTCGTAAAATTCAAATTTTAGGGGCTAAATATCACGTTATTTGTATTGACATGAAAAACAACCACAGACTTGGCAACATTGGTTGGCATTTACTACACCGAGCCGTAATTCACTGAGAATCTACACAAAAACGATTTTAAAATCGGTGGCGATTCTTTGTCGATTTTGAAAGCGATTTTGTGTTAGTTGTCGGTAGACTACGGCTCTGTGTAGTAACCAGTGTTGCCAAGTCTGTGGTTGCTTTTCATGTCCGCGGTTCGAAGCAACCCCAATACCAATAATGTGATATTTAGGCACTAAAATGCGAATTTTTTACAAGACAAACATGCCAAAAATAAAAATTAAGAATTTATTGAGAGAAATGTCGTAGTTAATAGTGAACAAGTGTTACTTATTTAAAAAAATTTTACGGAAATATTTTAGATTTGTATTATGAGTATTTAAGTAATTATTAAATTCATTATATTTTTGGTAACACTTCAGTATGGGGTCCAATTCACACTAATAACTAGTGGCTTATTAGCATGTCTATTATTAACATATTGGCTGTTTATTAATGCTTATAAAGTACAAATAATGCATGACATCCATAATCCTACCCAATACCCTAAACTTAACAACTAAGTAAACTATATAAAAATTATATTTTAACCCCGGGAAGCAATTTTTTTTTCATTTGGGAACCTCCTGGAATCGCGATTAGTTTTGGACTAGTTTTGAGAAGCAACTGGGCAGGATTTGTTGTGAAAACCTGGCAACCCTGATCTGAACACACGTGCTGGAGATAATACTCCTAATTAAAGGAGTGTCTTTACTGAAGAGATGTGCATGAAAATCGCATTCGATTTTTTGCCCAGCCCTAGGTTGAACTGTTCTGGGACAGTGTTGTAAATACAACCTAACCACTGATTTCTAGTTGTGTCCTCTTTTGGAAGGACGAACAAAGTGAGACATTTTAGGTAGGAGTGGTGGACTCTTAACTTTGATGATGAATATCTCTTTGGATTTCAGACTTTAGTCTTTGCAACTTTACAGATCTTCTTTACACAGCAAGAGCTTGTAACACTCCAAAGAGAAAGGAATTATATTATTATTATACGCATTATATGACCCTTTAAATAGAAATATCGGTAACACTTTAGAATAGGTAACACCTATTAGTTGCTTATTAGCATGCATATTACTAGATTATTATCCATGCATTAATGCTAACTAAGAACATATTAATGACTTATTCTACTTGACCTTATTCTACATCCCTAATCTTACCCAATACCTATTAATAACTATTAATAAGCAGCAAATTAAGAATTTATTGAGAGAAATGTCGTAGTTAATAGTGAACAAGTGTTACTTATTTAAAAAAACGTACGGAAATATTTTAGATTTGTATTATGAGTATTTAAGTAATTATTAAATTAATTATATTTTTGGTAACACTTTAGTATAGGGTCCAATTCACACTAATAACTAGTCGCTTATTAGCATGTCTATTATTAACATATTGGCTGTTTATTAATGCTTATAAAGTACATATAATGCATGACATCCATAATCCTACCCAATACCCTAAACTTAACAACTACCTTATAAACTATTAATAAGCAGCAAATAACGAGTTAATTGAGGCAAAAGTCATAGTTAATGGTTAGTTAATAGTGAGAATTGGACCTTAAGATAAAGTGTTACCTTATATTTTTATATGCATACTTCAAACATTTTTACCCAATATTTACCCAAATTATCTGTGAGTTTGTGAACTTATGTAGAGTGTTTCATATCGGACGTTTATCTTACAAGGATTGCATTTCAGTTTGGATGCTCCCTAAGAAGCCAGCAGTTGTTGTCTCCTAACAAATGCCTCAGCAGTGGATCAGTTGAACAGCGCGTGATGCAATCCATGCATCTCGTCCCAGAATGCAGTGCGTGAAGCCTTCATCTGTGTGCTGTGTCCCGCAGGTGCTGGAGGCTGGTCCCCGCTGGAGTCTAATAAATACCAGTGGCTGGAAATCAAGCTGGAGCAGCGGACGGAGATCACAGCCATCGCCACCCAGGGCCGATACGGCAGCTCTGATTGGGTCACACGCTACCTCCTCATGTTCAGTGACACGGGACATAATTGGAGGCCGTACCGACAGGAGGATAGCATCGGGGTAAGGCTTGAATTCCTCACCTGAGATGAAGGAAAACACGCTTTGATGAGGAAAAATATAAATCGAAATCTCTTCCCTCGATGTGAAATCTTAAATAGAAACAGATTTAAGCTTCCTCAGGTTCTCCGGTGAGTTCAGCACTAGCCAAGTGTGTTATTGAAATGAGCTTGTTAAGTGTGTGAGAGGGTTTAATTAGTTTTGACACTCAGAGAATAGATGCTAATTGAGTTGCGGGTTTCTTCTGTTCTTCACGTTTGTTTTGCCGAAATGCCATGACGTCTGTTCTGTGTGCTTTGTACTTATCGATTCATCTGATTTACATTCATTTGATGTCAACAACAAACAAATTCAATCTGGTACGATTTTTTATTTATTTATTTTTTACGTATTTGAGGAGCTTTTCCGTTCACCAAGGCTGCATTTGTTTGATCAAAAATACTGTAAAATCTGTAAAATTGTGAAATCGTATTACTATTTAAAATAACAGTTTTTTTATGTGAATATCTGTTCAAATGTAATTTATTTCTGCGATCAAATCTGTATTTTCTGTATCTCGCACGATCCTTCAGAAATCATTCTAATATGATGATTTGCTGCTCAGAAAAAATATTTCTGATTATTATCAGTGTTGAAAACAAATGAACAGCATTCGTTTGAAATATAAATATTTTATAACATTATAAATGTCTTTACTGACACTTAAAAAATTTAATTTAATGCATCCCTGCTGGTTAAAATTATTAATTTTCTTTAAAAAATAAAGAAATCATAGCCAAATTAGTTTACATAACTAAATGATTAGTTGCATGTTGTTATTACCATTCAGTGCTGTTTTTTCCTAACCCATCAGATCAGACCCGAGACAGATTTTTGTTTCTGGATCCGTCATCAGTATGCAGTGAGAAACTCTAGTCACGACTCCGTCTGTCATGAGAAGCGTTTAGAGTTTAAGATGCGAGCGAGAGCTTGTCGCTCCTGACGCAGGAGGATTTGCACCTTGACTCTTGATATATTTCACAGGCCTCTTTAGAGCAAATGAGATGCGCCTCCTCAGCAGGAAACAGAGCAATTTGTTGAGCTTAGCTCTGCACTCCAGCAGACGACTGATCCCTTCAAACACTGAGAGCGCTACTCAGCTCACAATTGCTATGAAACCAGAAACTCCAAATTGCACACATCTCTGACAGATTTAAGGACAAAATGAATGCTCCTCCCTGCAAAAATAATCCACTTGTTGCCTCCACTTTAAATGGCCAGCAGGGCCTTAACTGGAAAACACTCTGATTATGAAAAGAGCTGAGGTGCTGTTCTGGTTTTAGCTGATTTTAGCTTGTTTAAGCTGATCTAACTGGTCTCCCAAATTGGAGACCGCTGGTTTGGGTGTTTCTTCAGATGTGTCTTAGCCTAAACAGCTGACACGTAGATTGTATATTTTCATAATTAATAATATAAATATTTTATCTTTTTAATTTTGGTTTACCTTTAAAAACAATGTTCAAACTAACATTTTTTTACAATTTATTTATAATCATTTAAATAAATGCAAAAATAACTCATTTAATGTTCGATCTTAAATATTTTATCATTCAAATTTTTATATATTTTTATAATTTAATTTCTTCATGTAACATCGTTTTTAAAATGTATTTATTAGTTTATATATTTATAATTTTAACATTTAAATATAATAGCATAATTATTCGTCTCAACATTACAACAAGGGCTTTCTGTAGCAGTTGCAGCTTGCTTCAGAAACCCTCCACCTTCCCCAGCTCCACCTGTGTGTGTGTGTGTATATATATAAACATTTATATTTTTAATGTTTTTGAAAGAAGTTTCTTCTGCTCATCAAGCCTGCATTTATTTGATCAAAACTACAGAAAAAAAATGTAATATTGTGGTATATTATTACAATTTAAAATAATAGTTTTTAAATGTATTATACTTTAAATGATCATTTATTTCTGTGATGCAAAGCTGAATTTTTAGGATCATTATCACATGATCCTTTAGAAATCATTCTAATATGATGATTCATTATCAAAGTTGGACACAGTTCTGCTGCTTAATATTTTTTCAGAACATGTGATACTTTTTTAGGATACTTTGATTAATAAAAAGTTAAAAAAAAAAGAAAAATAAGCTATGTTTTTAAAATATGAATATTTTGTAATAACAATATACAATACTGGTCAGTAATTTGGGGTCAGTATTTTTTTTTCCTTTTTTTTTTATAAAATCAATACTTTTATTCAGCAAGGATCTGTTAAATTGATAAAAAGTGATAGTAAAGAAAATATATTATTAGAATTTATTTTTTATTTTTGAATAAATGCAGTTCTTTTTAACCTTTTATTGATCAAATATATTCGACAGCAGAACTGTTTCCAACACTCATAATAAATCAGAATATTAGAATGATTTCTAAATGATCATGTGATCGACTGATGTTACATGTGACACTGAAGCTGGAGGAATGATGCTGAAAATTCAGCTGCGCATCACAGGAATAAATTATTTTTTAAAAGTATAATCAAATAGAAAACTATTATTTTAAGTTGTAATAATATTTCACAATATTACATTTTTTTTCTGTATTTTTGATCAAATAAATGCAGGCTTGACGAGCAGAAGAAACTTCTTTCAAAAACATAAAAAATATAGTAGCAGGCTAGTGCAGTATTGATGTCCTTTAATACAGTGATGTGATGGAGAGGAGCGCTGCTCACTGACCCGTGGCCGTGTTGAATCTCTCCGATCAACACAGGGTCTCGACTCGTATTAAGCTGCACAAGAGTTATAGACTGGTCTCTTCTCTTGCCATCCGACTTCAGGATCAACCGTCTGCTTCTTTATGATCCAGTGGGGAACATAAAAGATACAGGAGCGCATTAGTGCATCAGGTCAAACACAGAAGGTCGCGTAATGCTGTTGTTCTCCTCATTCAAGGCTTTCTCTGGGAACTCGAACGCTGACAGTGTGGTGATGTACAAACTCCAGCAGCCGGTCGTCGCTCAGTACGTCCGAATACTGCCTCTCGACTGGAACGCCAATGGCAGGATCGGCCTGAGACTGGAGGCCTATGGGTGCCGATACAGTAAGTGTTTAACATTGACATACAACTGGACATCTGGCATCTTAGGAAATTCATTTAATATTATAGTTATTGCGTGAAATATTTGATATTTTGAAATGTGGTTATTTATTTAAACATTATTTTAAATCTTTCATATCACAAATTTTGTTATTTATTTATTTAAAGATGATTTTAAATGTTTATGAAGTTAATTTCTGAAGTTATTTTTACATTAATTCATTCAAATTTTAATTAAAATGTTATTAATATTTATTTATTTATAGATTTCTTTAAATATTATTTAAAATCTTTTCTTATGAAATTAATTAATTCAAATATGAATTAAAATGTTAGGAATGTTTTTTTATTGATTCTTTTTAAATATTATTTAAAATAAATTGTTATACAATTAATTAATTAATTCAAATATGAATTAAAATGTTATTAATGTTTTTTTTATTATAGGATCAAATATGATATAAAATATTGTATATGTATATTTAAACAAATGCATTAATTTGTTTAAATATAATTTAACATCTTACATATTATGAAATGTATTTATCTAAATTTTATTTAAAATCTTTCATATTATAAAATGTATTTAAGTTTCATTTAAAATCTGCCTTTATAGTTTTTTATAATTATAGTTTGTTATTCATTCATTAAGAAAATGCTATAAATGTTTTTCTATATTTATTTAAATATTTAGAATCTTTCATGTTATATTTATTTAAATATGAAATAAATTTAAAATATGAGATTAATATCATTTTTCATTATTCAGTCATTCATTCAGCAATTTAAATGTGGATACATTTGTTTTTATTTACATTTAATAAAAACAAATCTATTTGTTTACATTTGATTTAAAATCTTTAATGTTGTGAATTGTATTTAATATTATTTAAAATATTTTGTTATGAAATAAATGTAACCGTAGTAATATTTATTCATTCATTTAAATACAATTGAAAATCCTCATGTTTGTAATTTAAATATTATTTTTAATCCGTCAAAATGTCTCCGTTTGACTTCCTGAAGAGTGAAACACTGTAACACTTTCAAAACATTGATCTCTTTGATGTCTTGTCAACTACTGTCTCAACCAATAGAGAAAGTTTATGGGCGGGGCTATGTGTAAATGTAACCAATGGAGTGAGTTTAGGTGCAGGACTCTGTGTTTATGCAGAAAACCTGTTTGGTAACACTCATTATTTTTGGATTTGATTTTGATGCGGTTTACCTTTTAAATAAAATGCGTTTCTCTATAAACTCTATAATAAGACAATTTAACGCCCCACATCACCAAGCGACATGTATTACTCAGACGAGTGTGTTTGAGTGTCTTGCTGATGTTTGACTGGTCTCTCAGAGGTCCTGTGTGGCCTGAGATGTGTTGTCACTGGAGTCACACGGGGCAGAACCACAAGGCAAAGGCTCTGGTCAACACACCTACAGCAGACCATTAGGGATGGAGTCTTTTTTCCCCTTCATTCCTACAGATGTATAATTTATTGCTGGCATCTGCAGGTTCTGTCAAGTGTCATGTGCTTGCATCATCTCTGTTGACCTCAGTTTTAAACTCTCTCTGCTTACAGGGACAACAGACCTGCACAAACACGTTGTATACGCCACTAATTATAATGCACAGAGATTAATAGTTAGCGTCAGTGGTTTGTTGATTGACATGTCAAGCTGTGCAACCAAACAGATCACTGTGTCACAGTGTTTAAGTCTTCAGGAAGCTGAACAACATCACACATTTATTCCTTTATTTTTTAACATTCTCTATTGTGCATTGTATATTTATCATACTTTATTATTTATTTATTATAGCCTCTTATTAATTTTTTGTAGTTCATAATCTAAATATTTATTTATTTGTTTTAGTTCATTATTTTCATTTTAGATTGTTATTATTTACTTATGTATTTTGTTAATTATATATTTTATTTATTCATTTATTTTAGTTCATTGTTATTTATGTATAGTGCATTTATTTAATATAGTTTAATATTTAATTTCCAATTGATTTATTATATTTATATTTATTTTAGTTAATTATGATCTATTTGTTATTATTATTTATTAATTTATTTATTTTAGTTTATTAATATGATCTATTATTGTTCATTATTTATCAATTCATTTTAGTTCATTATTATTTATTTGTTTAGTGAATTTGTTTATTAGTTCATTATTTAATGATTTCAATTTATTTGATAATTCATTTTCATTTCTTAATTATCGTTATTATTATTGTTTGCTTATTTTAGTTTTCATGCATATATTTTCAGTCAATCATTTATTTTAGTTCAGTTTATTTATTTTACTACTTTGTTACGTATTATTGTCTCTTATTTATTATACTTTATTATTATTTATTAGATTTGTTTTTATATTTTTGTTTAATGTAGTTTATTATCAATGTAATTAATTTAGTTCATTATTATGTTATTCATTATTTGTTTGTTGTGATGTCGTTACAATGTATCATTTTCACAGTTCTTTTTTTTTGTGTGTTTTCAGAGTCTGATGTGGTCGGTTTTGATGGCAGCGCTCATTTGCTCTTCAGGCCGGATCCCAGCACCACTCCGGCAAACAGAGACGTGTTATCCATGAACTTCAAAACCCTGCTGAACTCTGGGACGCTGGTTCACATGGAGGAGCGCAGCGGACACACGCTCACCCTGGAGTTATTCAGAGGGAAACTCATCCTGCAGTTCAGAAACGGTACTAATACACATCCTACAGCTGCTGGATGTTGAACATCTTCATTGATGTTGATTAATGTCGTTTTTGACCCTCTTTTATCTAAAGTCATTTGGTTTCAGGCAGACAGTATGAAAGTAGAGAGTTTAGGGCCACAAACTACTCTTAAAAGACTTTACATTTAGTCTGGGACTAGGCGTAACTGACATCAAGAGCTGGAAGGTTTTTAATTGTTTTTAAATAAAACTGAGATTGTTGTTGTTTTTGTTTTTGGTCCAGCTGGAAATCAAGCCACTATAGATTATATTCTTGGTTCCTTGGCTGTGAATAATAATTATAATAATAAAAAAAAAAAAATTAATTTGAGACTTTTAGTCCCCATGTTTGTTTTATGTTTTTTTTTTTTTTTTTTTAATGGTTGATTCATTTGCCCATTGTTATTCTTTTATATTTCTATTGCTGTACAGCACTTTGGGCAAACTCAGTTGTATTGAAATGTGCCTTATAAATAAAAATATAAATACAAATACAAAAGGAACTTGTCAGGGTCACATTTCACCTCAAAACCAAAATAAGGTAGTGAGAAATAATATTATACTTAAACTGAAGCCTGCTTTAGGACCGTAAATATGTTTTTGCATTATGAAATATTTTTATTTTTGTAACAAGAGCTTTGGGGAAAATATGCTTATATATATGTGTGTGTGTGTTTATGTATATGTGTGTGTATAGATTCAGGGTTATTATATTTAACAAACTTAAAGTAATTAATATCTAAAGCTGAAATTAAATAAAATATTAAACGAAAACATAAATGAAAATTAGAGTTGTTTCTTTGGTAAGTTACTGAAATAAGTTAAGGTTGAACACTAAACTTACTAACTGGAAACAAACAAAAACAAAAATAAAAAAAGTAATATAATAATAATAAGTGTTCCTGTAGCTCAATTGGTAGAGCATTGCTCTATAAAGCGCAAGATTGGGGGTTCGATTCCCCGGGAACAGATGCTAGGCTTTGGATAAAAGCGTCTGCTAAATGCATAAATGTTTTTATAATAATAATAACTGTGTGTATATACAATTACACCTACACACGATGAAATTTGAATTAGATATGTTTTTGCAAGGTACTTGAAGAACTCATTTGAAAGTATGAAAGTAAGAAATACATGAAATTACCATGGTACATGTCCACAAAACATGACAATCCCATGGTTCTGTTCAGTATTTTATTATTAGCTGAGATCTCCAGCAGATTAACAGGTGATGTAAGAAACTCTTCAGGTGTGGGTGAGAGACGCAGTCAGTCGTGAGGCGTATGGCACAGATTCCCAGGATGCCATCTGGTATCTCAGCGTCAGAGTCTCTCTGTCCTCATGACCGTTGCTGGAGTTATAACTGTGATCAAATGTAAAAGCATTATGTGCTTTCTGAAGAAATGTCATTTTCAGGTGTGTTTCCTGTGCTTTCACATCATTGCAGTTGAGTAGTGTTCAAACATTTGAGTAGTGCAACAAAATATACAGATCAGTGAATCCAGTAAATATATAAACCTATATACAGATATATATGTGTGTGTGTGTGTGTGTAAAGAAACATCTTTAATGATAATATGTACAGACCATAAGAAAAAAAAATGATAATAAAGTTTTATTTAAACATCTTAAATGATGAAATAAATTAAATATCTGCAGGTAAATTATTCTAGTCCGATTTGTTTTGTTTTAGGTACGAGGAACAAAAAATGTAAGAATTAATTTAAAATCCAAAAGCTGGTTTTGTAAAATATTAAAATCATAATGAAAAGAAAACTGAATTTGTAAAATATCATAATTAGATACATATATGATGGTGTCATCAGAGTAAAGATGAACATTACAGTTATTGAAAATTAGCAGTAAATTATTGACATAAAAATAAACATTGAAATAAAAAAAAAAGAAGTGGTCCTAATATTGAACCTTGGGGCACACCTCTTTGTTGAACTTAAAAAATCTGATTTATTCCCTTTTAATACTACACATTGTTTTCTGTTATGCAGGTATGAATTAAACCACATAATTGCATTTTCAGAAAGACCAATAGCATGGAGTTTATCTAAAAGTAAGTTAGATTACAAGACTGATCAGATCATTTGAGTTCATATTGAGATCTCTGACTTGATTGCAGATTGCATGAGATTATTGAAGTCTTTTTCAGAGGAGAAACATCTGAAAAGCATGAGAGTTTTTGAGCAAGTCCTCATTTGTTCTGCACTTATTGTAATTGCCATCTTGGATGAGAAATAGCTGAGATATTAAGGTCTTTTTAGCGAATGTACTTTATTCCTGTTTATTACAGTTTTTGTTAATATGGATTTTATCTGCATATTTTATTTTATTTTCAGGTTTCATTTAAATATATAATGTACAAGTTGGGTGGGTCTGGAGGAGTTTGAATGCCCATTGTGAAGTAACTGCAACCTAACTGCAGCTCTCTCTGTTTTCACCATCATTTCAAGCAAATTAAAGATGTCTGCCATCACTTATTGGAGGGGTTTGTGAAAGTGCTAAAGTGGTCTCTCAGCCTCACTCTGATTATGGCTCAACTCTGTTTGTCAGAAATGTACGTGGCACTCGCTGTTGTCTTTTCCGAGCCCATGATGTCCGCTCGTTCTTCCTGTTTAGATGAGGTTTACTGTGCTGTAAAGACATTGCACTTCAAAGCTGTCGCTGCATTCGCTCGGGATTGTTTTATCAGACAATACATTCAGCCAGTGTTGAATATAAATCACTTCAGGCAGCTTTTAAAATGTTTTTAGGCTGAAAGTACATGCATGTGTTGGCTTTTAGGGCCTAGCATCTAAATAATGAAGAACAGATGGAACAAAACATGCAAATGTAAGAGTTTAATTAAATATTTGGGTTGTCCTGATCAATGCTGCAAACTAAAACTGATTATTGGAGTACATTAATAGTACAAAAACTGAATTTCACATTTAACTCAATGTGTTGCTTGTGTTTCTTTTGTCAAATTTACTACCAGTTTCTGAGATAACTATTTTTGCTAGTTTTTTTCATGTAAATGTTTTCAAGTAAATTTATTTCAGTGTAGTCAGCCAGCATTAGTCAGTTTTGAAAGTAAATATATATTTTAGCATTTGTTATAGGCCTTTTTACCATTTTAGCAGATAACATTGTATCTTAATTTATATTTTGGAATGGCTTTTTAAATTTTAAATTTTGTTGTGTTTTGTAATTTTTACTAGTTTTAGTTTTTTTTATATCTGTTTTTTTTTATATTTATATTTTATTAATTACATTTATATATGCTTTATATCTGTAATTTTATTTCAGTGTTAGGTTTTTGTATATATACACAGACCGTGAAAGAAACATGAAATCAGATTTTCCCTAAGTCATGCTCCTGCTGCTCTAATTGTGCGGATCTCAAATAACATCTGTGGCAACCCTCAAAACAAACAAAACCGTTAATACTTACAACCACAGAATAATAAAGAATCTGTCAGTGGGGTCAGAACAATGTATATTCAAATCCAAACAGACTAGAAAAGTTTGGGGCAGAACATGAAGCACTCGTGCACAATATAAACAGACAGCTTGATGAATGCAAACGACCAGCAGAATAAAATAGTTTGGGATATGGGCATTAATCTTCATGTCGCAGCTTGTTTGCAGATGTATTTTCCTGCACGGACAGAAGCCAGTGTTTGCCAGGGACTAACATCTGTCTCTGTATCACAACAACAACAACATCGTCACATTAAAGCTGCTGGGTTCGTTTGGTGATCGAACATGTGGCTCAGTTTGTCTTCCAAACCGCTGCATCTCACAACATTCATGCTGGATTTATTCAGGCTTTAGATGGGGATGACGTGAATATTTCAAGTTCAACAACAATAGTGACAGAACGAATCCACTGCTTTCATTTAAAAATGTGGCTTCATTCGCATATTAGTTCTGTGTCTTTGATTGAAATATTTTGTTTGTGAAATATTAACTGTTGTATAAAATCAATATCACATTTGTAATCTTGAAAAAAATAATATACTGAAGTGTGTGTGTGTGTGTGTGTAAGTAAAATTTTTCTAATTATTTATAATAATTTGTAATTCTTTTTTTAACTTTGTTTAATAATTGTACTTAATTTTTTATGGTTTTTATAATAATTAGTGTGATTATTTTTTTTCTTTTTATTGTCACACTCAGCTATATATATATATATATATATATATATATATATTAGTGCTGTCAATCGATTAAAAAAAATTAACTAATTAATCGCACAATTTTTTTAAATTAATCGCGATTAATCGCGATTAATCGCAATTAAAAGACTGAAACTTTTTGGATATGTAAATGTAAAATGTAAATAATTAATGTAAACTCAAGACAAAGAAACTATTTAAATTCAAAATATGATTGTTTATTGGAATTTTTTTTTTACTTGTAACACAGATTTTCTCATGTAAACAACATACCTGCAATAAACCATCAATATCCTCCAAATTAACTGTTGGCTTGAAAGCCATTTTTATTACAGAAATAAAAACACAGGCATGTAAGTACCATTTGAATTTCAAAACAATCAATGCCAATAAAAAACAAAAATGATTTCCATGTTGAATTCTAAGTGGACTGCAAAAAAATTCCAAAGTATAGTCATTGCCAGTGCTTTAAGTGGGCCAGTACGCACAGGTACTCAGTACCGCCACTTCCAAATATAGCTCTTGAGCGCACCGCCACCTCTCCGTGCGCCCAGAACGTGCTTGTAGCGTACCGGTACGCTCATTTGGACATCTGTTTTAATAGAGGTTTTAATCTTTTACCTGCACTGCCGATTTTCAGAGCGCCCTTCACAATGCAAGCTTCCTAATTCATCCCACCCAGAGCAGAAACTACATTACCCATTCACCCTTAAGTTATACAAGTATATTGTATAGTACAAGCGCATGTGTCGCTTTTCCCACTGTTAAGTGTCAAAAACTCAACGTGGCCGGAGAAGGTGTGTGAAACTCGTTGTGAGTTATACTAAAGCAAAATCTTGAGTATTTATTGTCTGATAAACATTAAAATCTGTCTGCGGAGGTTGAGTCGTCCTGCAGCCCCCGCTGGCTCATTGGCTGCAGCATCTTTTTTCTAAGTTCTAAAAAAATACCGTAGACAGCAAGGCACAAATTTAGATATTCATTTATCTAATTAAAATATAGCCTATGCACAAAGACAATATGATCTTTTTGTCCCCTTTTTGTTTTAAAGCTTGATGAAGAGAGAGAGCGCAAGTTGCTGCAGCTGAGGAGGACAGTGATGCACGCGCACAGGAGTGATTGACAGTTCGCGGCACTGTGTACAAAAAATACTCCGCTACACAATTATTTCATTATTTTCGTTTAAGCTTATTAACGTTAGCGTTACAGAAAGGTCTGATTTACGCACTGTTACAGTCATTGTTTTTTTTTTTTTTTTTTAACAATGACATTTGAGTTCATGATTTTAATGTTGCTGTTTCTTGTGGCAGACTGAATGAAGAGTAATGTTTCTTGTGGCAGACTGAAGAGTAATCCGGCAGAGTTTTATACTGAAACTTTCCGTCTAAAAGTCCTTCCTTGGTCTTATCCATATTTCTTTGCACGTTGAACACACATAGGCCACAACTGGAAATAACAAAAACTGCAACCGCGTTAATTGCGTTATTTTTTTTTAACGCGTTAAATATTTCAAATTAATCGAATGCGTTAACGCGCTAATTTTGACAGCACTAATATATATATATATATATATAAAATTGAAATATTAGGGAGAAATCTTAAAATCTTTAAACCAGTAAAACTGAAATAAAAATGGATAAAAAAAAAAATATCTAATACAAATTCAACCAAACAGACACTATTGACAATAATGTGTCTAAAATGTAACACACTATTGACGATTTGTTTATTTAACTGTTGTATGAAATTGAATTAAAATGTATTGGGGAAAAAAAACATTGGCTTGTGAGATCGCTAAAATATATCATATTAAATAAATATAAGGTAAAAACCCATACAGCTTCACTTTTTGCCTCATATCTTGCATTATAGATGCATATAATAGACTGCAACACACAATCAGTCATCCTGCATCATGTTCAACAGCCATTACGTGCAATTAAAGATGAACCTAATGCTATTAATGCATTTATTTGATGTTTATTGCACGCAACATGTATATCATTTATTCATCAGTTACAATCGTTCGGTCCAGTGCTGGTCAGTTAACATCAGAATATAAACAGGCTCTGCTTTGTGTAAGCATGTGGACGGCGTAGACCGCTCTGATGTGATTTAACATTTAGTGGTCCACTGCTTAATATTTCATGATCTTTGTTCCTCTCAGAAAGCATAAAAAAACAGCAGAGTAAAAGCATCCTAGTCTTGATCTCTAGCCTTCACTTGTATGACAGCCATACTCGTGTGTTTGAAGTGCAGCTCTGATTAACAACAAATAATATACAACACTGTCAATCTGTCATCATCTGACAATGAAAATGTCAGAAACGCCTGTCCTCTAGCTTTGTAAAAGTGTCCCTACATTTTTGATCAATAAAAAATATGAGACTAAAACATGAGTTAACATAGTGTGAAACAATCACTTAGTGCACATTTTGTACACACCTTTAAAATTATAAAATTAGATGCATATTTTATATTTACATTTTATATAATATCCCCCATGTATACATCTAATTAAATAATAAATATGTATTATTTAATAATAATAATAATTATTATTAATAATAATACTAATAGTACACAATCTGTGTGTATAATCAAATAATAATAATTATTATTATTTTATTTTTTTTTTTAGATTGCTGTTGTTTTTTATGTCTTATGTATGTTACATAACTAGGGACCCAACAGAATACCAAAGTTGTAAACTATTTTCCTTAAATGTATTCATATCATGATCCAGCATCCCACAGATCCATCTTACCGCTGTAAACAAACCCGTGTGGACTGCTGTCACCTGAAACTCATCCTGATTATGCAAAGGAAACATTTCACTTGTCTTTTCTCCCATATATATGTCAGCTGTTAAAATAAGCGTAAAGACACCCAGCAGAAAGTGTGTGATGATTTAGCTTTAAGCAGGTCTAAACGTCTCCTCATCTGTGTGAGAATCGGCCCACTCCACAACTGATCTCACAGATCGGGAGCTAGTTTAAGGAGGTGATAAGTAAGTCTTTAAGGCTGTTAAAAGTGTTGCTGTTTTATACCAAACTGTTTAACATTCTGGAAAAGTGTAATGTGAACGCAGACTTTAGCAGATCGTCTCGTTGATGTTAATTGAACTCAGGTTTGTTGCAGCAGTTTTGTGTTTGATATTCATTTGACGATCAATATGATGAGTTATTTTAATATTACCTTAAATTATATTGTAGTATTTATTCATATTTATATATTTTGAATTACCTTTTATTTTTAGATTTTAACTTTAGTTTAAGTTTTAGTAATTGTGCTTTTTAATTTTGTCTTTTGCATTATTTCTTTATTTATATTATTTTGTAAATAAAAAAAAGTTTTATTATAATTTTTATTTATATTTTTTAATTTTAAAAATTTAACTTCGATTTGTTTTTCTCTAATATTAATATTGTTGTTCTTTTTATTCAATGCATTATTTTTAATTATTAAATAAATGTATATTTATGTATGTATATATATATATATATATATATATATATATATATATATATATATATATTAGATCTGAGTTGAAATACTGTTTTAGTACTATTGAACTGTTTTAAATTCATTTAAATCAGCTGAACAACTACTTAAACTCAAATGGATACCTGGACTATTTTCAATCTGGTTTCCAACTGCATCACACCACAGAGACAGCACTCATTAAGATAATAAATGATATTTGCTTTCATTTTAATTCTGCAACATATCAGTGCTGGTACTACTAGATCCCAGTGCTGCGTCTGACATTGTCTATCATAACATGCATCTACAGAGACTGGAAGACTGGGTCTGGCTTTCTGCAATGGTACTCAAATGGTTCTGGTCATATACTTGGAGGGGAGAGGTTATTATGTGAATATAGGACAGCACAAGTCTTAAGTGAATTTCCTTGACATGCGGAGTCCCACAGGGCTCAGTTCTTGCTCCGCTCTTGTTTAGCCTGTATATGCCCCCACTGAGTCAAATAATGAGATAAATTTTTTTAGATTTTATTTATTTATTTATTCGTAGTATTTCATTTCAGTTCAAGTAATTTACAATAATAATGTTAAAGGGATAGTTCACCCAAAAATGAAAATTAGATCTAGGTGACTTTGTTTCTTCAGTGGAACAGAAATTATGATTTTTAGCTTCAGTCGTTGCAGACAGATCCATATTAAACCCTGCGGCTTGTGACGATACATTGATGTGTAAAGACACAAAACGATTGGTCTGTGCAAGAAACAGATGTTTTTTTTTTTGGTTTTTTTTAACCTCTGATTCACGCAATGTCCGAACTGTTAGAACTCTTTTGAACGCGTTTCACAGCAGCAAACGTGTGAGGGATTATTTTTCTTCTTCTTCTTGCATTATGGTGGATCGCAGACTTATAAGTGCATTACCATCTCTCAAATGGCAATGGCAATTTTATTTATATAGCACTTTTTGCTACAATCAGAGTTGACCAATGTGCTTTACAACAGAATAGCTAAAAAAATAAACAAGAGTGTCTGGTTAGAGGACCGGAGAGATCTAGTTACCTTGTGCTCAATCAATGGCTCAGATATATACGATGGAGCCATACCATTGCATACCATAAATGGACCATTGACACTATATCTACAGTCTCAATTAGGAGTGTCAATGGTCACTTGAGAGATGTTATTTCATAAACTGCATGTTAGGGTGGTTGCATAGTTTCTAATGTCAGTTTCTGTTGAAATGCATTTAAAGTAACCAAACTTTTGCAGCTTCATCAAGCCGTCCTAATCAGTATTTGATCTGTGTTGCAGGCCGGGGTTCGTCGGCTGATGTCCACCCTACTCTGGTGTCTCTGGGCAGTTTGCTGGACGATCAGCACTGGCATCACGTCAGCGTGGAGCGGACTCGAGGACTCGTGAACTTCACCGTTGACAAAAGCAGCCAGCAGTTCCAGCTGCCAGAGTCCTGGAGTCACTCTGAGATTAATGAGGTGAGCCGCTAACGACCTCCAGCTCAATTAGTCCAGGAAAGCATTTCAAATGACTCACACTAAACACCTGAATTATACAAACAACATATATCAGCTGGAATGAAAATGTCTTTGTATAATTAGATCTCAATATATTTCTGAGCATTTCACTTTTTGATACACTGTTCATTTATTAATAACACTTACATCTTATATTACAGTAAACTAGCAAAGTCTCACAATGCAAGGGTTGTTTATTTGCATAGCACTTTTTTTTTACAAAATAGTAAAAATACATAAAAATAATAAAATACATAGTTATTAATAAAAAGTAATGTATTATATGCATGTATTGTATATGTGTGGAAACCGTTACATTAAATAGTAGACATAAAAGCTACATATAAATTTAATAAATATTAGAAATATTAATAAATGTGCATGCAATTTGTATATATATAAAACGTATTTTCCGGACTATAAGTCACACTTTTTGTCATAGTTTGGCTGGTCCTGCGACTTATTTATCAAAATTAATTTGACATGAACCAAGAGAAATGAACTAAGAGACATGAACCAAGAGAAAACATTACTGTCTCCAGCCGCCAGAGGGCGCTCTATGCTGCTCAGTTCTCCTGTAGTCTACACTAAAAACATAGGGCGCACTCTCGTGGCTGGAGACAGTAATGTTTTCTCTTGGTTCTACATAAATGCGATTTATAGTCCAGTGCGACTTATATATGTTTTTTCCCTTGTCATGACGTATTTTTGGACTGATGCGACTTATACTTAGGTGCAACTTATAGTCCGAAAAATACAGTATATATATATATATATATATATATATATATATATATATATATATATATATACTAAATGTATATTTATTAATGTTTTTTATTTTTATTTATAATTTACTTTTTTTTTTTTACACAGTCAAGGTTACTAATTGAGTGCAGGTTAACCAATCAATAATTAATTTCATGAATGCTAATCGACAGTCTATCAATGGAGTTAAGCTTATATTAATTTCATAACACTCATTTAACATGTGTGCTTTCTGACATGAATCTGTCGTTCTTTCACAAGATCAGTTTCGGTGGAACGTCAGCAGCTGGACTCCAGAAATCCCACTCCAGAAGAAACTTCCAGGGCTGCTTGGAAAACGTGCTTTACAACGACATCAGCGTGATGGAGCGAGCCGAAGAGAAGCAGGTAAGTGTGTGAACAGCTGCTTTATTTGGCCTGCTAGCAGTTCATTTTTCCATAATGAAAGCTTTGTATTACTGTGACCCTTACCATGTTCTCCTCCATTATAGAGTTTTTTTTCTTTTATACAACCATTGTCTTGGGAATTTGGGGGTTAAACCAATTACCAGCTCTTTAATTCATTGTCGTAATGCCGTGACATTGGTTTCAAGATAATAGCCAGGAAGGCAAATGCATAATTTATGAAGCAGACATCATGACTGTGGTGCTTCATTATTGCAAATGCAGCTTGCATGAGAAATGCTCTTGGTTTTACCACGGTATTTTTTGTCTCTCGCAGGGGAACGTCAGCCTCACATGCGCCGAATCCATAGACGTGCCCGTGACCTTCGCCAGTCCTGGAAGTTTCCTCGCTTTGCCGTGGGTCACCGGTGAGGAAAGCGTGTCGGTCGCTCTGCAGTTCAGGACCTGGAACAAAGCAGGCCTGCTGATGACCTTTGACCTGAAGCATAACGCAGGAACGCTGTGGCTGTATCTGAGCGAGGCCAGAGCGCGATTGCAGATCCAGAAGACCGGCCGGATTATGATAGACATCACCGCAGGTTTGGCTCATGCATTATGGGATATAATATGTTTGGACTGAAATAATAGCACATATAAACCATAGTTTCAGTTTATTTGACAGTAAAAGCTAAATCCATCTCTCTTGTGTGTCGAGTAAAGCAAAGTCAGTATCAATGGCAACTGCTGTTTATCTTTTTATTTGTATTTTATTTAGTTTTAGTTATTTCTATTAGTTATGCTGCCTTGACCACTAGCTGAAATAAAATAAAATAAAAAATTTTGTGTTTGTGTGTATATATATATATATATATATATATATATATATATATATATATATATATATATATATATATATATATATTATGATTTATGTTTTAAATTATGATTTTTATGTTTTAGCTTTATACTTTATATTTATTTCATTGTGAAATGCATCAACCTCTGGTTGTTTTTGTAATGCAGCTTTGATAAATAGTACGCCAGTGTGTTAAAAATGCATTTATTATTATGCAATTTTGTCTGAAGATGTCTGATCTTTCTGTCAGGTTCATTTGACACATTTACATTTATTCATTTATTAGATTATTTTATCCAAAGCAACTTACAGTGCATTCAGGCTATACATTTCAGTGTGTATGTGTGTTCCCTGAAATTGAACCCACGACCTTTTGCACTGCTAACACAATGCTGTACCACTGAGCCACAGGAACCCAATGCAAATAAAGGAACGATCAAGTGCATTGCATTGTTGGATACAGTATTTAAACAAAGGGTGCTTAAGTTGTGTATTGCACATTGTTTATTTCATGCATACAGAATATATACATACTGTACACAGTATGCACACTTCATTTCTGAGCTAGAGTAGTTGGCTAGTATGCACATATACTCTAAGTTTAAGGCAGGAATCTGTTCTTGCGGTTGTATCCAAAAATAATAAGTCGCTGTTATTTGTGCCTGATCCACATGCTGGCTCTTTCTCCACAGGTGCCGGTTTAAATGACGGTCAGTGGCACTCGCTGGAGCTTGCTGTCCGTCGAGGGCGTCTCGTAGTCACCCTGGACAGAACCGACAGCTCTACAGCGTCCACTTCCTTCCCTGTCGCTCCTGACAGCCAGCTATTCTTAGGCGGTAAAAACAACTTTAGCCATCCATCGCCTCCTGCTAACACAAAGCAACACTAGCTCAGAGTAATTTCCCTCTACACGAGCCCAATCCTTCACATTAATCAATCCATCGTTTCACTCAACGCACAGCTTCCGCTGAGAAAAGCGCATTGGTTTAGCTTTCCAGCGTTTCTGAAGCTCTCTAAGGCTTGATTCAGCTTCAGCTCAGTGACTGGAGAGAGAGAGTTACGCCGTCTATAAATGCACAACTGTAGTAGATTTGCCTTGAGCCACAGTCAAACATGCATCATATCATCATCCAATATGACAGTCATGAAGGACAGTTTGTGACGTCATAACTGGATGTGAAACATTTAAGGGTTATTTTCCGACGTGCAATTTGTAACTTTTTGTTCAACGCTGTCCAAATCATTATTGCAGGTAGTATTATTAGCATTGTTGTTATTTTTATGAAAATTAATATAAAGTAAAATATATAACTGATATCAAATACAATTAAATATACACAATTTAATAATAATAAAATAAGAATAATGATGAGAATTACAAATTAGGCTTATTTTATTTCAGTTAAATACAATAACAAAAACTATACTTGTATACAAATAAATAAATAGTGCTGTCAAACAATTAATCATGATAATTTTTTTTTGAAAGAAAAGTTTTTGTTGCATAGTATGTGTGTGTAGTGTCTATATTTATTATGTATATATATATACATACACAAACATGCATGTATATATTATAGAAAAATATGTTGTTTATATATTAAATATATTTATTTATAACATAAATTATATATATGTTTTCAAAATGTATTCTGTATGTATGTGTATTTATATTTACATAAATAATATGCACAGAACACACATATATTTTGCAAAAAAAAAAACTTTTATTTTGGCTGCGATTAATTATGATTAATCGCGATAAAAAATTTTTTTAATGTACACAGAACACATATATTTAGCAAAAAAAAACGTTTATTTTGGATGTGATTAATCACAATTAATCGCGATTATGTTTTTATATATATATATATATATATACAGAACACACATATATTTTGCAAAAAAAAAAAACGTTTATTTTGGATGCAATTAATTACGATTAATCGCGATTAATTTTTTTGGGGGAAATATAAATAGAACACACATTTATTTTGCAAAAAAAAAAAATATATTTTGGATACGATTAATCTTGATTATTTTTTTTTAAATATACACACAACACACATATATATTTTGCAAAAAAACTTTTATTTTGGATCAATCGGATTGGATCAATTTGGATTAATCGCGATTAATCGTTTAACATCACACAAAAAAAATACAGTAGCACTGTCAGTATTTTGGAGCTTTAGTAACGCGATACTTCTGTAATACAGGTAAACCATGCAATCCTAGTTTAATAATGATATTAAAATAACATTGCCATAGCTTAAACGTGTTATTTTGTGTGTATTTGTTCAAATGCATCCTGACGACTCTTTTGTTCTTAGGATGTCCGGATGCAGAACACAGCTGCTGCAGAAACCCGTTCAGTGTTTTCCAAGGATGCATGCGTCTCATCCGGACGGACGGCGCTTTAGTGGATCTCATCCGGGTGCAGCAGATGTTGTTTGGGAATTTTAGTGATCTACAGATGGACATGTGTGGGATCGTCGACAGGTAAGCAATTACACTTTTATGTGAACTCACAAAACATTCTGCTTTCCATTTTCTTCCTTGCTAAATATAAGCGTTTGGCTTGATTACCTAAATACAGAGATTAATTAGCCTGAGAAATTACGCTGAAAATGTATTCGCTAAAAGACGCAGACGATGAGCCTCGGGGAGAACCCGCCCTCGTTTAAATATTTATCCATCTGATCAATCGCAATGAATCAATTTCAGCTTCGTTATAAATGCAACTTTTGTTCACAGTTTAGTTCAGATAGACAAACAGCTTGGACAGCTGGGGTTTCTAAAGTTTCTGCTTATTTGTTTATTTAAATGTTTTTTTGCGTCACCGTTTATGACATAAATTATAACTCAGATTGTGCAGCTTGTTAAGGAGAGTTGTTTTTAAATTAATTTCTTTTAATTTAAAATTATTATTTTTTTAATTAAAAAAAATATATTTTTTAAATAATTGTACAATATTACTTTTGTGATTTAATTGAGATATTATTTTTAATTAAAAAATAAATAAAAAATTATGAATTAAAAATACTAAGTCAATTAAAAAAAATAAGTGTGTAATTTCTGTGGCACTAACAATACTTATTGTTGAACAATATACTGTATCTATATCATCAGCCAACACTGTAGATTTTTTTAAAGTAGTATTATGTGTTAAATAAGAAAAAAAAAGGAAATGAGCATGAACAATTAAATATTTAGTTTCTAATATTGGATATTTAATTATGCATGCTCCTTTCTCATATTTTTACACTTAAATCACCATTGTTATCATTAAAAGCTCATTGTGCAAAAGTTAATTTTTTAATAATTTATTTACACAGGTAAATGTAATTATTTTAACAATATATGTATTTTTTTAACATGTAAACAAATGTTTAACAAAAAAATCAGTCTTTGTACATTATAATTTTTTTTTTATTAATCGTTTAAGTATATTGACTGAAGTTGTTTTTTTCTTTTAAAGCATACGGCAATTAAATTACCTTTTAAAAATAAAAGTTAAGTGCATCCACAATGGAAATGGAAAGTGCTTTACATAAAACATAAAAAAAATACAATAATAAAAAATAACTATAATGGAAATAATTTAATAAGGGAATAAAATAATAATACACACATACTTTGATACAATGCGAATTTTTTTTTGAAATTTCTATATGAATTTGACACAGCTTGTACTGTTTATAACTGAGATGAATTTACTGAAATGATTATTTTATAGAATATAATTGTTTATTTTCATTTGGCAAGGCTGTCTGTAGATTTTGGCGTTATGTTGTGCTTCTGTTCTGCCAAGTACAACAACCAGTGCCAATAATCTCAAAATGGCCAAATATTGGCCCGCTGTAACTAGTATACAGTGTGTTTACTGTACACACATTATGCAATCTTTCTAGTCTGCCAAAGATGAGAAATTCTTACACAAAACTGGATTCAAATAGCAAAATGGGCGTATTGACTGGCTGCCCTGACTCGTTTATCATTGCACACTGTTTGAATGAAGACTAGGCTGTGTTTAGTGTATTCTGCAGGATTCATTGTGAACGTGTTCTCTGTGCTGTTGACCTGTGTGTTTCATGTCAGGGAAAGTTTGCTTCATTTAGCTTGATGCAGAAATGGATTCCTTTGGCTTTGACACTGCAGCAAATCTCCTGGAGACGAGGCTCTTTTCGTGACAGTGCAATTTCTTTCTTCTGTGTTTGACGCTAAATGCACTGCTGGAGCCGAGCTATTGAACGTGAAGGGGACACACTTACTTCTCAAGTGAATATTGTCTTCTCTGACTCTCGATGCGCATGTAGATGTGTTGTCTCTGAAAGTCTCTGGGTTCTGGGTCACGCTCTCGTCTGTCACACTTGTTCATCACACTGAAGACTTCTGGGATTGCTGTTTATTTGTTTGTTTAAACGACTCATTGTATGTGTGTGTGTGTGTTGTTTGAGTTAGTGATCATTCTGCATCATTTGTGGCATGAACAATATCCCATATAGACCGCTTTCTATTTTTTTATTATTTTGAAAAATATTAAATATTTTTTTTTAATTAAAAACGTTTATATAAATAAAAAAATGATGTAATATATGTATAATAAATTCAACAAATGTAAACATTTAATGAAATGTGTTACTTGCAATTTCTTTGTGATAAGACATTTCTGGCAATTTTTTCAGTGTACATTATAATGTTATATTTTAAGTGTTTTTCGTCCCATGTGGACAATTGTGTCAAATTTTATTCCTAGTTTTTATTCATTTTTATTTTGGTAAACTAAATTAAAATTAGAAATATTTAGACTATCTGATATACACAGTACAGACCAAAAGTTTGGAAACATGACTATTTTTAATGTTTTTGAAAGAAGATTCTTCTGCTCGTCAAGCCTGCATTTATTTGATCAAAAATACAGAAAAAACAGTAATATTGTGAAATATTATTACAACTTAAAATAATAGTTTTCTATTTGAATATACTTAAAAAAAAAAAATTTATTCCTGTGATGCAAAGCTGAATTTTCAGCATCATTCCTCCAGCTTCAGTGTCACATGTAACATCAGTCGATCACATGATCATTTAGAAATCATTCTAATATTCTGATTTATTATGAGTGTTGGAAACAGTTCTGCTGTTGAATATATTTGATCAATAAAAGGTTAAAAAGAACTGCATTTATATAAAAAAATAATAATAAATTTTCTTTACTATCACTTTTTATCAATTTAACACATCCTTGCTGAATAAAAGTATTGATTTTATTTTAAAAAAAAAGAAAAAAAAATACTGACCCCAAATAACTGACCAGTAGTGTATATTGTTATTACAAAATATTTATATTTTAAAAACAAAGCTTCTTTTTTTCTACTTTTTATTCATCAAAGTATCCTAAAAAAGTATCACATGTTCTGAAAAAATATTAAGCAGCAGAACTGTTTCCAACTTTTATAATGAATCATCATATTAGAATGATTTCTAAAGGATCAGTTGGTAATGTCTATGAACACTTAACACACTGATCTCATTGCATTCTGTTGTACATTTTATTTTCAGAAACTAGTATCTACTGCAGTTTTCCGTATGGATCTGACCAGAGGAAGTTGTTTTGTTATGCAATGACACGGGAGGAGTGTTGTGTGATGTACTGCTCACTTTGACTAAAGCGCTGAGTCGGTGTTATTGTAACGGTGAATAATGGACAGAATACACTACACTTTTTCACCCAATCTGGACTCACACTCCTCCTCAACTCACTGAAATACAGCTGCTGTGTGGAGGATCGTTATATAAGTCCCGCCCATCACTTTAAAGAGCCAATCAGAGTATTGAAGTGAGGGTTTTCCAACAGAAGCATGTGAGGCCTGTTTTTATTCTGTCACTTTAAATTGCGCATAGCTACACAAGGAAACAAAACAAAGAGGTAATGAGTGTGAAGCGCTGCTGTTTATCATGCACACCGTTGCGTCGCATCCATTCATATCCTCTCACTGCAGTAAAAGAGCATCATGCCCACAGATCCTGTGTTTTGTGTTAATGCAAAGCTGTCTCGTTGTTTCAGCAAATACAGCGCTGCATGGGTTTCACTCATCATCCACCGGTCCTGCACTAATTCTCTTTTTGCATTGAAAGAAATGACCTGCATCAGTTTTTTGGTCTGTGGTTTGAAAGAGCTACAGATGTGAATTTTCTCAACAGTTTAAGCAGATGCTGAATGCGGCGAAGCAGTTCTGTGTCATGAGAATTTACTGTTAATTAAGTCTTTGTAATTCCTTTCATTACAAACATGATTCCTTTGGATGCTAATGAGTCTTATTCACTAAAGTCAGCGATATTTGCCTGGTGCAATTAACAAAGTGCTTTTAGCAGCCACCTAAAGCAAGACTTAGAATTTCATTTAATGTTTTATGCACTGTGTGTTGATCATGGCAGCACTAATTCATGAAACAATAATCAAATGATGTTGAAAAGCATTAAAGCAAGCTGTATATCCACACATGCAGTGGAATTCATTATGCTTTTTGCATTTTAAGGAGCTGGTAAGATGTCTGGATCACTGCTGTACAGTCACAGTAAAATATGTTCAGAACTGATTCACACGATGGGAAATTATTTTGGGTTTGTTTCAGTATGATTCACTGAAAAATGAACATTTGCTGAAAATGTACTCGCCCTCAGTTCATCCAAGATGTAGGTGAGTTAGTTTTTTCATCAAATTTGGAGAAATCTAGCCATTGCATCAGTGTCTCATCAATGGATGCTTTGCAGTGAATGGGTGCCGTCAGAATGAAAGTCCAAACAGCTGCTAAAAACATCACAATAATCCACAACACTCCTAACCATTGCTTCCAGCAAACATACAAGTCTGTAATCCATAATAACACTTGAAAACCACCAATGAAAAAGTGGTATGTTCTGAATCAGGAGAGAAATCTGCACAGATCAAGCAGCGTTTAAAAGCTATAAATGGTGTGGATTATTGTGATGTTTTTATCAGCTGTTTGGACTCTCCTTCTGACGGCACCCAAGTGATGCAGTGCTAAATTTCCCCAAATCTGATCATAATCAGCAAGTTTACATTTTTAGGAAAACTATTTCTTAAAAATAGCATACTGTCGATGTTGAGGAGTTGTTTTCTGCTGGTGAGGTCAGCTGAAGGGTGCATTATTGGCCTGGCTTCTGTCCGTCCTAATTTCCTCTGCTTGACCTTTGACCCCCAGGTTGGAGCTGCGAGTCACACATCAAGGGGTGGAGTTGGAGTTGTTTCCTCTGCACCTGCTGCACTTGTCTTTCAGGAGGTGACTTCAGCCCTGCGGGCCGCCGTTGGTTGTCACCTCTCTGTGATTAGGGTCACGACGCGTGACCTTTGGCTGCCGTTGTGGAGCTCTGAGTATCGGTGAAGGGATGGGAAGGGCAGCGTAGGGCTCGTGTGTTTCGACGCCGTCAAGCTTCTGCTCAGAGCTCGCTGTCCTCACACACATTCTGCTTGAATAGATTTATTTTCTGTTCTGTCCTGCAGCAGAGGCGGTTTCTGTCTGAAGGAGTTTTTATGTTTGATTTTATTGTTCACGAGGCAAGCGCAGCATTGAAATTCATCTGATTTTCTTCACCACGAAACATGCTGACTCCTTTCAAACTATGCTCCCTGCATCATTTTTGCTATTTAAGACGTTTTAGAAGTCTTGTCATTTCGGGAAATAGTTCAATTCTGTTACATTTATAGAATGTGTGTGATTCGAAATGTAACTTGACAGTGATGATGTCACAGTACCCATTTGAATTCCGTCTGGACTTGTTTTTGTATTCTGCCTGAGAAAACCAATCACAGTTCAGTATGCAAATTACTGGATTGTGATTGGTGTTCTCTCTCGCAGAACGCAGACTTCTTGAGTTAAACTGATTACCTTTACGTTTCTAACTTACACTACTAGTTCTGTTTTGTCTGGTTGAGACAGAATGTGGTTTTCCAGTGAAATCTTGCTCCTGTTTCTCATATTTCCATGCCGTCTCCAGTTTCACAGTAGATGTGTCCTTCAGGCTGAGATGCTTGTGGAATATCATATTCCCAGATGTCAACCCGTATTCATTAGCCGAGACCTCTTTTCTTAAAAAAAAAACATCTGTCCGAGTTTATTTAAAGTCAACATGGATCAAAATTTGACCCTGTTTATTTATTTTTTTTGCTGTTCTTATTGAGAAAGATTCATCACTGCACTGTAATCTAAAAATAATGTTCGTCTTCATAATCTTTCATGAAAATTTAATAGCTTGCTCTAACACATTTTGTTTGTGCACTTGTTTCTCTCCTAAGCATTATAGAGAAGTAGTAAAATGCTCATGTAAAATGTTTTGCACTGCACAAAACCTTGACAGACATTACACTATCATTCAGAAAGAAATGAATACTCTTATTCAGTGAGGATGCATTGAATTGATCAAAAGTGTCAGTAAAGACATGTATGATGTTAACAGTCGATTTCTATTTCAAATAAATAATGTGTAGCAAGGTTTCACCAAAAAAAAGAGAAATATTTCCTTATCAACTTTAGAATGATTTCTGAAGATCATGTGACACTGAAGACTGGAGGAATGATGCTGAAAATTCAGCTTTGCGTCACAGGAATAAATTATGTTTTAGAATATATTCACATAGAAACCATTTATTTTGAGTTGTAATAATATTTCACAGTTTTTCAGCTTTTACTGTACTTCTCGTCAAATAAATGCAGCTTTGGTGAGCAGAGGAGACAAAAAACACATACGAGTGCATTCATAGACCTTTAGTTCTTTTGTTTATGATTGATGTATATTCATCTCAGATTGTCTAGAGTAAACACAAGTGTTTGGCATGTCGTTCTTGGGTTTATTCTTTCTGTGTGTGTCTCGTTCTGTCTCTGTGTGTGTCGGTCTGATCATTACTCGCGGTGACAGATTACAGGAGAACAGAGGAGTCCGGCTGTGAAGCGGCTCTGTGTGAAGCAGACCGCTGACGTTCACTTGTGTCCCTTGCAATGGGCCTAAAAATCTCTGATGGGATCCGAGCCAACAAAGAGACACGGCTCTCAACATGCTATCAGCGTACATGAACCAAAAAGCGTGGTTTCATTTTTTTTCCCCATGGTTTGAAGTGTCTTTTTGAACGGAATGAAAGACACACTCGATCCTGCTCCGATTATAAAGCTACAAAGCGTGAAACCGGAGCAGAAAGTGTATCTATCCTGACCACAGAAAGCACAAAGAGCATTTGAACAGATCCTCTTAGACCATCATTGTGGCCACAAATGGAAATCTGGTGAAAGATGTCAACTGTAAAGTGAGTGCTGGTAACACAAGCATGCAAATCCTCCCGTGAGAGTCGGGAGAGGCTGGGAATTGTTTTTCGGCTCAGGCAAGGACATTGTGAGATGACTAGAAAGGATTCACTTTACAAAGGGAAATTGGAAGGTGTTTCGTGGTCAAAGCGGCTGCTTTGAATCCCTCGGTTAACCTTGCTTTGCTCTCAGCAAAACTTTATAGCTTCTATATCAAGGCAATGTGGCATAAATTATTATTAGTGGTGTTTGCTAAGTCAATCTTGAGGTTAATGGTGTGATGAAACCTCTAACACAAAGTATTAAAGTTCAGCGTGTGTGTCCTGCAGAGTTTGTGTTCTCAAATCAGGTGTTTTTATTTCACTAGCTGTTATTTCAAATGTGTTAGTCGAGGCTTTTTGCACCGAAAAAAACATGTTAGATTTTGCAAACCGTGCAGAATCTGCAAAATGCTAATAATTACTTTAAAGCTTTATAGTTTAATTAATGGCTTTTCAGGGCAGTGCTACATAAAAAAGTTTTTTTATTTATTATTAATAGTTTGCAGATTCTGTGAAGTGTGTGTGAACTAATGACTAAGTGAAAATGTTCATGCATATTTTTTCACCCTCCCTCGGAATTAAACGGGTGTTTTGTTCCTTTATATTTTAGACCTTACAGTGGCAAACAGTTATATGTAGAAATACATCACTCAATTAAAAAAAAAATCACTTTTTTTAGTTAACAGTTTGCAAACCAATTGCATGAGTGTTTTGATCTAATTCTATGCTTATTTTGTCACATTTTTGTTATCTACTAATTCTGAAGTGATGGTTTGTGTGACCCAAATTTAAGTCATTGTTTGATTAATTAATATTTGATATTGATTTGCATGCTTCAAAACACAATGATGGTCATTTCAAGTCTAATGTGTCCTGTTGCACATTATTTGACTTTGACTTTTTATCTCACAATTTAAAAATAAAAGTCTGAATTGTTAGCTATAAATGCAAAATTGAGACTAAAAGGTGGAAAGAAGCGTGTGATTTACATGCGACTGTCATACTGTCAGAATTCCTCCTATATGTCACTAAAAGTGTAGCGTTAAAAGTCACTGTTTCCCGCTCCAGGATCAGATAAAGCCCACAGCGAGGTTTTCAAACTGTCTACAAAGGCTGCATGTGTAATGCCGAATGATTGCACTTCTCTGTATCTGATTGTCCTTGAGATCAAACATCAGATATGATTTTCCATGTCCTGTTTCTTTTTTTTTTTCTTTACCAGATGCTCCCCGAGTCGCTGTGAACACGGAGGGAGGTGCTCGCAGTCGTGGAGCACGTTTCACTGCAACTGTTCTTCCACGGGCTACAGCGGAGCGACCTGCCACAGCTGTAAGAACGCTTCTGAAATACAGACCACTTCCTGCACACACTTCAAACACTTCCTGTGCACTGATTCCTTCCACACTCAGAGTCAGGGACGGATCAGGAGACAAATGCAGAGACACTAGTGCTAAACTTGATAAACCTTGGTTACAGTGACAATAATTTCTCAATTTATAGAATACAAAATCAACGCTCATCAGCCTTTGGATTTTGACATTTTGAATAAAATAACAACATTCATATTATTATTATTATACGTATTCATGTTCACATAGCTCTACTGAATAGCATTCATTAGTATTTCATTTAGTTTGCATGAAGAAATCTTGATATATTTACGTTTGCTTAATATTTCCATAAATTCTATTCTATTCCAGGGTTTAGCATTTACTTTTTTTCCCCAAGGAGCATAATTTAGGAGCAATAATTTAGGAGTTAACAAGCACAACTTTGGATTTTAATAATGCATTAGTAAATGTTGGAATTAAAATTTGTATTAACATTTAATAAATGCTGTAGAAGTGTTACCCTCATTAGACTAACAGGACAGTATTTGATGTTAGAAATAACAAGGAACAAATTTAGAAGCACATTACAAAATATTCTTTTCAATGTTAAAACTCCTCAGTTTTCTCAGTAAGCCTAGATGTTGATAAGCCTTTTTAAAAAACATTATCTGAATGCTTGTCAAATGATAATTGGGAGTCAATCTCTGTACCTAAGTATTTCAAAGATCCCATCCATTCAACATCTCTACATTAACTAACAAAGGTTCACAGAGTGCTCATATGTTGTATGTTGCCCCATAACACATTTATTTAGTTTTACTAATGTTAAGCTGCAGATAACTCTCCTCTGTTAAAATGTAATAAAATTAACAAAACAGAGGTAAGTATCTAATGACTGAATATCCTTGACACATACCACCAGTGCCATATCATCTGCATATTTTATAAGCGTCAAATTTTCAGTATCACAGATCGTTTTATTTACATAAATAGAAAATATAATTGGTGATAAAACGCACCCTTGAGGAACGCCAGTATTTAAAATCACGTTCTCTGACTTTTTCTCATTTACTAATACATGCAAAAAAACTATTAATGCATAAGGGTTTGGTGTACCTCTCCAACCTCCTTAAAATAATGATTGTGTTCACAGTATTAAAAGCGGAGGAACAATCCATAAATAAAATCCAAACCCACAATATGCCACATCAAAGTAATTTCCAACCTTATCCATCAGAGTGAAGATGACATCTTCAACTCCACGCCCAACTCTGTAAGCAAACTGCAAGGGATCCAATTTCCCAATCATTGCTTTAAAGAGTTGCTGACAAACCACTCTCTCCATTCACTTACAAAGCACAGATGTTAAAGCCACTGGTCTGTAGTATATAAGGTCCTTAGCATGTGCTTTTTTTGGTAGTGGAACATAATAATAATTAAAAAAAAAAAACATAACAAACAAACATTCCCTCAGCACCTTATCATTTAATTTAAAATAAAATGTATGCATTTAGTAGACACTTTTATCCAAATTGCATTCAGGCTAACGGTTTTTACCTAGCATGTGTTCCCTGGGATTCGAACCCCCAACCTTGCGTTGCTAACGCAATTCTCTACCACTTAAGCTACAGGAACTTAAGCTTTATTCTATCAGGCCCTGTTGTTTTTTTGGGTTTAATTCGTAATAAAACCTTTTCCAGAGTCTTTTCCTCTGTTATTATAGGGGGAAATACCGGATGCCCTAAGGGAGTCCATTTTTCCTCAGAATTTGTATTAAAACGAGCATAAAACTGATGCAATTCAGTAGCAAAACAGGTAGAATCAAAACACTGAATATTATGTTGCTTCTGATTCCTCCCCATCATACTATATACTTATCCCAGAACATCAAAGAAAATTGAATTCCAAATGATATGAGGCCTGTAAGGAAACAATATAAAACATGACGCAAGGTCAGGCGCTCATTAGCGGCAGTTTTACACCCTTATGGATTGACAGTCCTCGGTGACGTGAAAAGGCCCATTTTTTTGTGCCGTAAAAGAGTGTGGAACAGATTTGGGCTGAAAAGAAGCACTCATCGCTCAAATGTTTAATAGCGGCAGCATTTAAGACGTTCACACTTGAGCTGTTTTAAAGGGTGAGCATTATTGAGAGGGACTTTATAGAGCGGCCACATAATTAGATCTCAAATAAAGCTGCTGTCAGCCAGAGGAGCGTTTGAGGTTTAAAAATGAAAGGACAGTTTTACAACAGTACAGTATAGTGTAATATATCTGCACTTTCACTGATTTGTATATATTTGTTATGGATATTATGTGTTTTAGATGTTAACCAAATAGAGACTGAATTGAATGTACAGTAATGCTGCTCAGACATAAATATAGATTTATTTATTTATTTATTTATTTATTTTGCTTTCAGGGGAAATAATTAACCAGAACTGCTGTTTAAAAATATATTTATAAAAATTACAATATATATTTGAGCTTCACTCATATGAAATATGAAACAGAATGCATATAGATTGTAAATATTTTCCTTGAAAGGGAAACCTAAATATCATTTATATATATATATATATATATATATATATATATATATATATATATAATATGCAATATTTATTATATAATATATGCATGTAGTGAGTGTATATTGATTAATTTGTTTAAATTTTAATTGCTTTTCTGGGCTTGCGATCAAGTTATTATAAAGCTTTATTAGTTCTCAAATCTGTCCATAAAAATCATTCTCTTCTATCTCATGTGTGTGAAATCTGAAACAGATTGCATATAGATTGTAATTATTTTCCTTGAAAGTGAAACCTAAAGTAATCCATATCCTCGCTAAGTACCTTAATATATAGTTAACTTCCCCTTTATGTGTTGCATCATGAATTCAGAGCTACGAAACAGATGCAGATGGTCATAATTAAAGCTGCTTCGTTTGCCTGAGCGCTTGCAAAATTGATGGCAGCACACTTCAGATGAAACACTAATTCATTTTATAAAACTCAAATAGACTAGGAGGTTTAATTTTACAAATATGCCATGCAAAATTAAGTGGACAATATATGGTTCTCGTAATTGAGATTTGAATGCAGTGCTTGCGTGATATTACAAAATATATTGTGTTAAAATGGCTGAAAATGAATGTGAGCCAAAAAGAGAAATAGTTGCAGTAAATTCAAACTCCAGTTTAACACAATTAGAACATATAATGTGATCAGTGGCATAATGAAGTGAGTTAAAAAACCTTGTCAACATCCTGCCTTCACAGTCGCTTCACACTAATTACATTTCTGTTAAAAGTTCAAAACAGCACTTTTCATTTAGTTGAGCTTATACTAAAATAACTAAAACAGAAATGGAAATAAAGATGAATCAAAACGGTATAGACCTATGAAAAATGAACAACAATGACATAAATATGCACCAAAAAAAAAAATATATATATATGGATTAGTGTTAATACAATAATATATGTATACTAAATATTTTAGGGTAATAAAATTGTACATACTGCAGTTTTTCCTCTGTACTGTTGTTTTGTCATATACAGTAAATTATTAGTTTATTGTAAATGTGTGCATTAATATTTTAGTTTTGATGCTATTATCCTAATTATTTTGTGCCAGATAAATACTGCTCTTTTAAAGTGAATTATTTGATCTAGTAATTACATGATTCAATGCAAACCAATACAGGCAAACCATTCTGATAAATGTTTACATTTTATGTGTCCATAACGAAACCATTTCTGATTACTTGAAAGAAAACATCCTGAGTACCTTTTTGTTTATTTATTTTTGTTTACTTGATTGCATTTCATCTATTTGCGTATGTAAATTTAGATTACATTGCATATATTTTTAAAGGCTGTTTTCTCAAAATGAGTTCTTTCTCCACTTCAGCAGCACTAATATACACCAAAACTTACAGTTTTTATATTCTGAAGGTTTTTACTGTGGGGTTTATATATCATGTGCCTGTTTTTATTTTTTCACTTCATCGATTTGTGACTGTAGATTTTAATTACAATAGATATCTTTAAATGCTGGTTTCTCAAAAAAGCACTAATATACACCAAAACTTACAGTTTTATTCATATCTATATTCTGAAGGTTTTTACAATGGGGTTTGTTCATATATCATTTCCCTTTTTTTATTTTTGCACTTCATTTGTGACTGTAGATTTCAATAACTAAAGGCAGTTTTCTCAAAATGAGTTTTTTTTCTCCACTTCAGCAGCACTAATATACACCAAAACTTCCAGTTTTATTAATATCTATATTCTGAAGGTTTTTACTGCGAGGTTTGTTCATGTATCATTCGCCTGGTTTTATTTTTCCACTTCATCGATTTGTGTCTGTAGATTTCAATAACTAAAGGAAGTTTTCTTAAAGTGAGTTTTTTCTCCATTTCAGGAGCACTAATATACACCAAAACTTACAGTTTTATTAATAGCTATATTCTGAAGGTTTTTACTGTGAGGTTTTTTCATATATCATTTGCCTGTTTTTATTTTTGCCCTTCATCGATTTGTGACTGCAGATTTCAATTACAATAGATATCTTTAAAGGCTGTTTTCTCAAAATGAGTTTTTTTCTCCACTTCAGCAGCATTTATATACACCAAAACTTAGTTATATTAATATCTATATTCTGAAGGTTTTTTACTGTGGGGTTTGTTGAGGTATTAATTGCCTGGTTTTATTTTTCCACTTCATCGATTTGTGTCTGTAGATTTCAATTACTAAAGGCTGTTTTCTCAAAATGAGTTTTTTCTCCACTTTTAGCAGCATTTATATACACCAAAACTTACAGTTATATTAATATCTATGTTCTGAAGTTTTTTACTGTGGGGTTTGTTCATGTATCATTTGCCTGTTTTTATTTTTGCACTTCATTGATTTGTGTCTGTAGATTACAATAACTAAAGGCAGATTTATCAAAATTAGTTTATTTCCCACTTCAGCAGCACTAATATATACCAAAACTTACAGTTTTATTAATATCTATATTCTGAAGGTTTTTAGTGTGGGGTTTGTTTATATATCATTCACCTGTCCTGTTTTTATTTTTGCACTTCATCGATTTGTGTCTTTAGATTTCAATTACTAAATGCTGTTTTTTCAAAATGAGTTTTTTCTCCACTTTAGCAGCACTAAAATACACCAAAACTTACAGTTTTATTAATATCTATATTATGAAGGTTTTTACTGTGGGGTTTGTTTATATATATAAAATTGCCTGTTTTTTATTTTTTGTACTTAATCGATCTGTGACTGTAGATTTCAATTACAATAGATATCTTTAAATACTGTTTTCTCAAAATAAGTTTTTTCTCCACTTCAGCAGCATTTATATACACCAAAACTTACAGTTTTATTCATATCTATATTCTGAAGGTTTTTACTGTGGGGTTTGTTCATGTATCGTTCTCCTGGTTTTATTTTTGCACTTCATATCTGTATTCTGAAGGTTTTTGTAGGAAGGGTTTGTTCATATATCACACACCTGACAAATATTTAACATTTTCATCCTAAAAATATGGTTAAAATGTTGTTGGCGGTATTCAAAGTACCTCAAGTACTGGAATCAACACCATATGACCATCCATACAGAATGTAAAACATTTTACGTAACATAAGTTATGTTTTTACAAGAGCTGCATTTTCACACATCTCAGCTTTATGTGTAGACAGAATTTTTTAATGCACACTCGTTTATGTATGTTACCGATATTATTCACAGTGTTGAACGTAAACAGCTTCAGCTCATTATCTCTCCACACTAACCTACTGCTTCTGTGTTTACAGCCATTTATGAAGCATCGTGTGAAGCATACAAACACAAAGGAAACACATCTGGCTTTTACTACATTGACGTGGATGGAAGCGGCCCCATCAAACCTCAACTAATCTACTGCAACATTTCAGGTGAATCTCACGCAGCGAATCCGAAGTGATTAAATCCTTTTAAACAGTCTGTAATTGGGACTTTAATCCACAGCTTTTGATCCTTCATGCATCGTGTCACACCCCGCGGAGGAAGTCAGCTGTGACACTCGCGGAAAAACACACTTTAGAAGAAGCAGGCAGATCAACCTTTGAGCCTGTCTGTGCAATGTTCACTTGTACAAAAAAAGTTTTATAAGGCTTTTACAGTCTGATGCTACAGAAGAGGCTTGTATGGCTCTTTTGGAAAAGCATCACGTCACCTTTGATAGATCCTTACTTCTCCTTTGTTAAAGTCAATGTGAAATCCAAATTGACTCTATTGACTTCCTTAATATACATTGCTAGTCTTAACTTGCATTGATTCACCAGTGCAGTTATATGCAAAAGAATAAGTATTTACTTAAGTTTCTTCATAACCATTTCTAAAAATTACTTTCTTTTTCTTCATCCAGTCAATTCCCCATGGTTACATATAAGTATTTTCTCATTTAGCATCCTATTTCACATCCATGTTGTTTTAATATTATTAATATTTTTAATTACTTTTATTTTAAAGTTGTTTGTATTTTACTTAACATGGTGTAAATGTACATCTTCCATTTATTAGTATATAGTATAATATACAGTATATAGTATTTTTTTTACTATTTTGATTTAGTTGAATTTTTTATATTTTCAGTTTTAGTGATATTGTTATATGTTTGTCTTTTTTGTCTGTTACATGCAATATTATAGTATTTATCAATATTTCAGATATTTTTTGTATTTATATATTTTTTTGTTTTCATAATAATTTAAGTCTAAATTGTAGTAACATTAAATATATTTTAATAATAGTGTGCAATATTATACCAATACCAATATAATTTGTATTGGTATATACTGTTTTTCTAATATTTTGAATTAGTTTTTATTTTTTATAATTTCAGTTTTAATTCTAGTTTAAGTATTACTGCATGTTTTTGTCATTTTTATAAATACATACTTTTGTATATAGTATTACAGTATTAATATATTGAATCAGTTTCAATTTTTTTATATAATTTATACTGTAATTTGTGTTTATTTTTATTTTAGTTTTAGGTTTTATATATATATATATATATATATACAGGTATTTGTGTGTGTGTGTATGGTGTGTGTACATTTATAGATTTATGCATTTTCTGATATGACACTGTATAAGTCAACTGAAAACATTAAAAATGTAATTTCTTGATTTTAACATAGTAAAACCATTATAAAGAACGTAAAATAAAACAGCAATACTCTCTAAAGCACCTCAAGAACCCAGTTCAGCCCAAAATAGCTCTTTATAAACATTCTTCAAGCCCAAGAGCCTGCGTTTATGATTGTTTAGTATATAGCCCATGCTTTAGGTTTTTTAATGAACATCCTGTGACCTTTTGACGCTCATGTGACTGTTGCACAATGTGAAATCAACAAAGCTCTGAGCTAAAACATCGTGCATGTGTATCTTTTTAGCCTTTTCATCAGTCCAATCCCTATTTTCCCTGCAGATAAAGCATGGATGGTGATCCAACATAATAACACGGAGCTTACCAAATTAAAAGTGTCCTCTGGAATAAATCAGCATTTAGCCCACTTTAACTATTCCGCCGAAGTGGAGCAGATCCAGGCGATTATTACCCAGGCGGAGTACTGCGAGCAGGAGCTCTCCTACCACTGCAAAAACTCACGGCTCTTGAACACACCAGGTAAGCCTTTTTTATTAGGAGTATTGATCGCCCCCTACCTATGAAAGGTCAGGCTTATTAAAACCTCGCTCCATCCGCAGAAACATGACGCTTACGCAAACGACTCAAACTGATTGTTATGCTCTTGGTTACGAACAGCTCAGTTATTTTTTTCTGCATTAAATTAATTGAAAGTCACCTTCAGGGTAGATTATTCATGTGCATGTGCACCTTTGAAGAGCTCTTATCATGTTTGTTTGTGTGGGTTTGTCATGGGCGGTTTGGTTCGGTGTCTAACGCAGGGTGATAGCGGTTCTCTAGTCTCTCAAATAAACATGAAACATCCACACAAATGGTAATTACGCCCATTAGTTTTCACATTATCAGAGTTCTTGATGAGACTGGGAGAACACGGTGTCGTGCGTAAATAAGAAATGTTGGAAATGTCAGATAAACAGTGATGAAAATAGCGTGCTCATCTCGATTAAACCTGGAACGATGCATGGGAGACTCACGAGATCTCTTTAACATTTAAATGTTTTCTCTCAAACAGCAATGATATTGAAAAAGCAAACAGATATTTTCTGCTTCTCAGGTGTTTCTCATAAGAAGAGGATCTCAATCAACTCATGCATCATCTCAAAATGACTAGCAGAACTCATAGCTGTCAAACATTTCCCAACAAATTCAGCGTTAGTCATGTTTCTCAGATGATTCTCTAGAGAAAAAGGCAAACAGTGAAATCTCACACATCTGAAAAATGACTGAAATTTCTGCAAGAGTCTTCAGCTAAAAATTCTGAGATCTTAAAATAAATTCCAACATTTCTTCCGAGGAACTTGACTAGAAACATTTGATTTCCCATTTCTCAGATGTTTCTCATGAGAAAAGGACCTCGGTAATCTCGCTTCCTGTCATGCTTATCAGTGTCTCGGTGTGTTAGTGCACCGTCAGACTTGTGATCGACGCTGTGTGTGTGTGTGTGTGTGTGTGTGTGTGTGTGTGTTGCAGACGGCGCTCCGTTCAGCTGGTGGGTGGGCCGGTCGGGCGAGGCACACATGTATTGGGGCGGTGCGGTGCCGGGCAGTCAGCAGTGCGCCTGTGGCCTGCAGGAGAACTGTGTGCATCCCGAACACTTCTGCAACTGTGACGCCGACAGCAAAGAGTGGTGCGACACACTCACCCAGCTCATATTACAACACCCAATCACATCAGAATAAGACAGAGTGTCCATGGAGCACAAAACCAGTTCTCAAGTGTCAATTTAAGTGTTTAAATTGTGATTCTGAAAGCTGGATAAATAATAGGGTTTGAAACCTATTTGAAAATCTGAAATCTGAGGGAGCAAAAAAATCTAAATATTGAGAAAATCATCTTTAAAGTTGTTCAAATGAAGTTCTTAGCAATGCACATTACTGATAAAAAAATTAAGTTGTAATATATTTACAGAATGATTTTTTCAAAATATCTTCATGGAACATGATCTTTACTCGATATCTTAATGATTTTTGGCATAAAAGAAAAATTGATAATTTTGACGCATACAGTTTTTTGTGTGTGTGTGTTTGTGTGTGTGTGAGAACCTTATGGGTAAATACTGAGGAATGATTGAATGAATGAATGATGCATTTATATACTTTAAAATTAAGTGAAATTATCACTCTTTTAAGTAATTGTTTTTAAATTATTTATTCTGCATTTATTTATTTATTAAATTGCATAATCATCAAAAAAACAAAAATCTAAGGATTTTATTAAGATGCCGTCCTGATGCAATAAACAAATTAGGTTTTACAATGTTGGTTCACTTTTTAACTTTGCTTTTTTGGGGAAAATGTTCTTTCAATCCAATGCAATGCAAAAAAAAAAAAAAAAAAAAAGATTGTTTATGCATTATATATTTCATACCTGACCCAGGATTACTGTTCAAACACTTTTAAACAAAATATAAAACATTTATATAAATGCCACAATTATGCAATAAATATGTTAAGTTTTACAGTTTTGCTTCTCTTTTTTCCCTGCATTACAGGAAATGGAAATGCACTTGCAATGCAGAAAATTTTTATAAAGAAATGCATAAGTAAGAGATGATTTGATTGGATTTCTTTGGCAGGTCAAATGACTCCGGGCTGCTGTCACATAAAGAGCATTTGCCGGTGCGAGCTCTGACTCTGGGTGACATCAGCAGATCGGGTTCAGAAGCTGCTTACAGAGTGGGACCCCTGCAGTGTTACGGTGACAGTAAGTACCTCACGATTTTAATATGAGCGCACTTATCACTCTGCACTTAC
>NC_068380.1:3828679-3878679 GCF_023724105.1 Carassius gibelio | reverse complement strand
TGGATGGTCTTTATTTGTCTGTTTTGTATTCATCTCACAAAGACAAACTGACAATAACATGTCCTGCTCATATTATCACTCCAAAATAAATAGTAATAATAATAATGAATGGGGAATGTAGTTTTAAAATATTGTTATTTTTTTTGTATTCAAATACAATAATAGCCAATTTAGTTGAAATGTATTTTCTTTTAGATTTTTTTTTATTTATTTCAGTGTTACTTTAATATTAATTGTATATATTCATATAGCATTTACCAATATTTTAAAAAAGCTTTTATTTTTTTATGTTCAGTTTTCATTGTAAATGTTTGGGAAACGTTTATGTATAAAAATAATGTTTTAAGTTTGATTTTTATTATTTCTATTTTAGATTTTTTTTTCTGTGTAATATTACTATATTAATATATTGTTTATCAATATTTTAAATAAGCTTTTATTTTTTATATATTTTTAGTTTTCGTTTTAAAAAATATATGTACAAATATTTAATATATTTTATTATTTCTATTTTATACTTTTTCTGTGTAATATTAAATAATAATTGTATATTAATATATGTAGTATTTATCAATATTTTAAATAAGCTTTTATTTTTATATATTTTTAGTTTTCGTTTTTAAAAATGTAATGTACAAATATTTAAATATTTAAAATAAAATTTGTATTTTATGTTTTTCATGTAATTATATACGATTATAATACTTATTGATATTTAAAATTTGCATTTGTATTAGTGTTTTCCGTTTTCCACAGTAATTTTAGATTTAATAATTTTATGTGCTTTTGTCGAGATTTTTATATTTTCTGCAGAAATGAGTGGTGTTACTACAGTATGTTGTTTCTGGCCCAATCAATGTTTCTCAATAATAAAATAAAAAGTCTCTGATCCTCTGAATGAATCAAATGAATGTGAAAGGAGCTCAGATCATTGAAGGAGAATTCATATTTTCCTCTGCTTCTTCAGAGAAGATCTTTAAGACATTTGTAGTGAGATCTAAAGGGTTCTTTCTTGTCATTATAGAACCGTTTTAGCATTGATATTTCATTTGTTAACAGCATACTTTTCGTACCTTAATTTCAGTAAATGTTATGAAATTAAAGAACTAAGCCTATAGTAGCGCTGGCAGTTTCATTTGATTTGGATGGGAACTTCAGATTGTGAATCATTTGAGTGAGTTCGGGAGTTCGCAGCGTGAATCATTTTAACCAGTTCGGCAGCTCGTAGCGGGATCGCGAATCATTTGAGTCAATTTGGGGATCGCGAATCATTTGAGTCAGTTTGGGAGTTCGGAGCGGGATCGCGAATCAATTGAGTCAGTTTGGGGATCGCGAATCATTTGAGTCAGTTCGGGAGTTCGGTGCGGGATCGCGAATCTTTTGAGTCAGTTTGGGGATCGCGAATCATTTGAATCAGTTCGGGAGTTCAAAGCGGATTCTCTCTCTCTCTCTCTCTCCTGCTGGTTTTTAGCTCTATAGATGATGCTGTTCATCAGCATGATGCTCTTCTCCCGTTAAACTCATCTGTCAGATGTTTTATCATTCATTGTATCATCATTAGAAGTTTTTTTGACGTTCTCCTGGCGTTCTTCTCAATGCATCAAACATCATAATGCCACACAACAGATTGCATTGGAACCCTTCATGTTTCATTTCTCTTCAATAGTTGCGTCTAATTATCTGAATCCGAACTGAATCATCTGAACATCCATCAAACGTGTTTGTGTTTCCAGCTCCGACTCAAGTGCTGTTCTCGTTTGACGTGGGGAACGGTCCTCTGGAGGTGAAGGTGGAGACGGCATCGGCTCTGAACGACGAGCGCTGGCATCAGGTGAGAGCCGAGAGGAACGTGAAGGAGGCCTCGCTGTACGTGGACCATCATCCCGGCACCGTTCAGAAAGCCCCCGCTGACGGACACATGCATCTGCAGCTCAACAGCCAGCTGTTTGTAGGTATGAGGAACATTTAACAGATAAATGAGGTCGGTTCATTCTGTCACAGCGCTGCTATCATTATTAACCCTTTTGTGTGAATCAAACTGTCAGGAAAAACATGTGCAGCTCATATATCACACCAAAATCTGCTTAAAATATTTTACTCAACAAAAATTACATTTGCTTACAGATATTTGATATTTTGATTGTGATTTGTATTGTACTGTTCTGGAATCTATTAATTTAAAAAAAATATAGCTTTCAAGTATTGAACATTTTTATATTTCTATTATTTCTATAGTTTTATATTGGTGTTATTTATATACCATTAAACATTTTATTATTATTAAAATGTATCTTTATCATTTCTATTTTTAAATTTTTTTTTTGCATTATTTATGTACTATTTTAGTTTTATTAATATTTTTAATTTACATTTATTTTATAAATTTAATTTAGATATTTTGTGATTTTTTGTTTAGTTTTTTTCAAAACTTTTTTTTGCAAAACATCTGCATTCTCTTTACGCAATTTTGTTTTTTGCAAAACATCTGCATTCTCTTTATGCAAATTTCTTTTGCAAAACATCTGCATTCTCTTTATGCAAACATTTTTTTGTAAAACATCTGCATTGTCTTTATGCAAATTCTTTTGCAAAACATCTGCATTCTCTTTATGCAAACATTTTTTTGTAAAACATCTGCATTGTCTTTATGCAAATTCTTTTGCAAAACATCTGCATTCTCTTTATGCAATTTTATTTTGCAAAGCATCTGCATTGTCTTTATGCAAATTTTTTTTGCAAAACATCTGCATTCTCTTTATGCAAAACTTTTTTTTGCAAAACATCTGCATTCTCTTTATGCAAAACTTTTTTTTGCAAAACATCTGCATTCTCTTTATGCAATTCTATTTTGCAAAGCATCTGCATTCTCTTTATGCAAAACTTTTTTTTGCAAAACATCTGCATTCTCTTTATGCAAATTTTTTTTGCAAAACATCTGCATTCTCTTTATGCAAAACTTTTTTTTTTGCAAAACATCTGCATTCTCTTTATGCAAAACTTTTTTTTTTGCAAAACATCTGCATTCTCTTTATGCAAATTTTTTTTGCAAAGCATCTGCATTCTCTTTATGCAAAACTTTTTTTTTTGCAAAACATCTGCATTCTCTTTATGCAAAACTTTTTTTTTGCAAAACATCTGCATTCTCTTTATGCAAATTTTTTTTGCAAAACATCTGCATTCTCTATACAAAACTTTTTTTGCAAAACATTTTATTTTTCATTTATTTATTTTTATCTTTGGGTTGAAATATGAGACCAGCTCTGAACATCTTTCACGAGACTCCCTCCTGTAAAGCGTGCTCGTGTGAATCTGAAGGACTCTCAATGCCAAGGCTTTCTGAGAACCTGAAGGTCTGTAGACCTTGACCCGTGTGTTGGAGGAATCCAGCACCAATGAATTGAAGTTTTCCAATAAGTGTTAGGAAAGTAGTGTCATTATAGTTCAATCTTTACAGCTCCATTCTGCTGCAATTGGATCGGCAGGTTCCCATGACTGTTCAAATACAGCCACCTGCTCATCATGAAGAACTCAATTTCAGACAGTTTATAATTCAGGTCTGAGGTCTTCAGGGTAAAACAGATCAGTCATTCTGAAGCGCTCTCAATATATTGCAGATATTCTGTTCAGCTCATAACATGAGAAAGAGAGCCATTTTTAACAGGTAATCAGCTTTGATGGGCTGCTGCAGACTCGAATGAGGCTTCGAGAGCCTTCACCGAGATCTCCGTTATGATTAATCTCAAACAATTCTTTAGAAGAAATACACACAAACACATTGAGTTCATATTGAAGCTCATATCATGAATATCTGAGCACATTGTTTTGGTTTTTGTTGTTGTTTCCAACTATTTTCAACTATTGTTTATTATTATTATTAGTTTACGTCAACAACTTGCATTTCCATTTTAATGACTTTAATAATTTTAGACAGCTGTATATTTTATCAATGTCAACACATTTTTTTTGTTTATTTAGTTTATTTATATAATAGTTTTACTTTGTTAACTATAACACCTTGTTTGTTTTAAATGAATATTAGTATTATTGTTTACCTATTTTGGGATTATTTATTAATTAATGTTTTTTGTTTGTTTTGAATTTGTATATTATTTTTTTGATGAATATATTATTTTCAGATATAGATAACATTAACAACAGTGTTTTATTTACTTCTATTTATTTGAATATAAAATTGTTAATATACTTTTTGCATATATATATATATATATATATATACATATACATATATATATATATATATATATATATATATATATATATATATATATGCATTTTATTTTATTTTATTTTAATGAATTATTTTATTATTTAATTGCTTTTGTTTAATTAAAAATAATGACATTGTTTTATTGAAATGTAATAATATATTTTTGTTACATTTGTTTAATTTTGATATTATTTACATTTATTTGTTTTGTTTTAGTTATAGTTATAGTTTCTCCATAATATAATATAATATAATATAATATAATATAATATAATATAATATAATATAATATAATATAATATAATATAATATTAAAAAAAAACACTAAATTCTTCCCCAAAGTCTTGAGTTCGCTGAACAAAACTGCCAGCCACGACTCAAACCGTTTATAGCATGTGAGAATACAGCTGTATGTCTTCAGGAGGAACGGCGTCCAGACAGAAGGGCTTCCTGGGCTGCATCCGCTCGCTGAAGCTGAACGGGAAGACTCTGGATCTGCAGGAGCGGGCGGAGATCACGCCCGGAGTAACACCGGGATGTCCCGGACACTGCAGCAGTTACGGTGAACTGTGTCAGAATCAGGGCAGCTGTGTGGAGGATCACAGCGGCTTCACCTGCGACTGCAGCCTCTCGCCCTTCACCGGCACCTTCTGCCATAAAGGTACTGAAGCTCAGGACGCTCAGTTTTTACAACAATAGAAGGGCTGGGCAATGCATCGATATCAGGATTTATCATAGAATTTAAATAAATCAAGTTTCTAATTTTCTTTTTTATTTTTGAGTTCATTTAATATTGATTATCAAATTTGCAATAACAAAAAAATTATTTTTTAACAACAACAACAAAAATATTATAATGATAAAAGTGTTTCCTTTATGATGATGTTGTTGTTTTTTGCCCTGACAGTAGGGCTTTTAAATAAATACTTAAATGTAGTAAAATAAAATAAAATACTAAAGTAAGACTCAAAATAACAGCATTTTATTTGATAAAATCGATCCTAAAATACACAAACTGAAATACTCACACAAATATTTTATTCATATAAAAAATTAACAATTTATTTATATTTTCTTTGTTATTATATTTTTTACTGTAGTATGTATAGAATAATAGTATTTTTTTTAATATTTCGAATTCACTTATTTTTATATTTTCATTTTAGTTTTACTTTTTGTTTACATGTTAGTAACTTTATGTGCTTTACTCCTTGTATTAGTTTCTTTTTATATTTACTTTAATATTTTAATCCTTTAGTAATTCTAGTGCTTTTGATTTATTTCAGCTGATAATCAAGGCATCAGTTTTAAATTTTATTTTTATTTTATTTTATTGCACTTCATGAGCATTTTACTGTTTCATTTATTTGCAAATTTAATGTATTAATTTATTTAAAGCGATCATAAAATATACTGACACTCAAAAGTATTTGCACCAAAATAAAAGTTTGGTTTAACTTGATGAAATTATTACGGGAATATATTACTATTGTATAGTACTTTATTTTGAGTATAAAATGTTACAAATATTTTGTTGTAAATCAATTGCTACGTTTCCATTTGATTACATGTCAAAACATTTTTTTTTTATCAATTTACTTCATTAGCCACCATTTTTGGTTTGGTTTTAAACCATTTAAATTAGAGTTGTTCCGATTCCGATACTAGTATCGGAAATATCTCCGATACCACAACAAATTCTGGCATCGGCATCGGCGAGTACATGAACCCATATACCGATCCGATACCATTTTCTTAAAAAAGACCTAGTTATGACCGCAAGCTTTGCCTAACCGCTGCACGGTTCTTCTTCGCTGCTCAAAATGCATTGAAAACACAGGAAGTTGTGCTGTGTTGCCACAAGCAACCCCTGTTTAGAGCAGCGAAGAAGAAATGAAAACGCGTTAGCAGCCCTGATCTATATATGACTGGATCACTCATCACATTCTAAACTGCCAAAAGACAGTGAAGCCGCTTCTATATTATAGATCAGTGGTTAGCAGTATGTCTCTGTAGTACCGGTAGTTACAGACTCTCGAGTATATTCAGTACCGGCAACTGCGTTCAGTCGCTTCCGTGTAAGTCAAAGCGCAGGGCTCCAGACAGTAGCCGAATATATACTAGTGTCTGTGAATATTAAACTGCAAAATACTATTTAAATATTACTCCCGCAAAATCTACATCTCTGTGGGTGACTGGCACAGATGCGCGAGAGCTCGCTGTTTTGTAGTCTCTGCTGTGTGTCATGAGGACACGAACGCATAAACCGTCACTTCATGAGAATTTACCGTTTCATTTGAGAATACTGTCATATCATAAACACAGACACTCAAAGATCTTCATGGCAGCCCATTAAAATAAATGTTTGGTTTACATGAGTAAATTGACAATATATAAAGCTACTGTTGTAGCCTACAGTAATAATAATACGTCTCTATAATAATAATAATTATGCCTAGATGGTTGCTTGTTTTTTACTTGTTTTGTTGTAAAGAGATTATCTGATTAATAGATCTTTTTTTATATTCCTAGACTTATTTGTTGCAGTTTTTTTATACAGTTATATTGTAAAACTTAAATACCTTTTTTAGTTTGCGGTGTTAGATTTTTGGCTGCATTTGAAGTTCTTTTTTGCATATGAAAATAAATAATACTGTCAAATTCATGTTAGATAATAAAAATACTGTAATAAATACAGTAGTTCACCATGTATTTGTTCATGTTTTATTGAGGGATCTGTCTGAAGCACACCATAAAAAGAATTCTAGCAATTTACACAGGGCTAGTAGTATATACAGCTGTATATACACATACACACCCAGGTATCGGATCAGTACTCGGTATCGGCCGATACCCTGAGCCCAGGTATCGGAATCGGTATCGGGAAGAGAAAAAGGGTATCGGAACATCTCTAATTTAAATATAACTGTATTAAAACAAAGAATCAATAAAAAAATCTAATGGATTTCATGGGGCCATCGCACTGTATTTGTTGATCTAACAAACATGTAAAATGTATTTATTTCCCCTATTAAAGGTAAATATTGATATAAAATTATACCGAAATAAAACATTTGATAGTATTTTTGTCCATATTGCCCAGCCCTACCTATAAATCAATACGACACAATGATCTTACACCAGTTTAGGATAGTTATGCACATCCAAAATCCTAATCCCAGTGTGTTAAATCTCTCTCTCAGACGTTTCTGCCTTCTTCAAACCGGGAACATCAGTCACGTACACGTTCAAAGAGCCGTACGAGCTGCACAGGAACGTCAGCGCTCAGTCGTCCTCCATCTACTCCGATTTAACGCTGAGAGGAGAGAACGTCTCGCTGAGCTTCAGGACGAGCCAAGCACCGGCGCTGCTGCTTTACATCAGCTCATACTACAGAGAGTTCCTCGCCGTCCTGCTCAACAGAAACGGTCTGAAACACTCATTCATGTGATTAGCTCGAGTCTGGGGAATCTCTGAACACAGCAGCCGCACTAAATTACTTCCTATATTGTCTGAAATCCAGCAAGAGATAGGGAAAGCCGTGTAAGAAATGTATTCATGAGCGAGTAAACATGCATCTTCGATCTCACACGCCAGAAAAGCTCAATTCAAGCTCTGCAAAACTTCTCAGATGCTTTCTTAAATTAAAAAGTTGCTCGACTTTCATCCAGAAAACACCAGCTTGATATCAGAGGCACATCTTTTACGGCAGGGGAAATTATATTTTAGTCAAGCTGTGTGTATGCAGAATTAAATGTGATAATAATGCAGTAAAAATGCAAGATCTCTTTCTATTGCACCAATCACCAATCTTCACAAATCAGTGTAAGATATTGTGGAGACAGTTCTTTTAAGGAATCATGGCAAATTTGATCTGAATCACTGTCTTTATCAAACATGATACAATAAAACCTTTTCCCGCAAAATAATGCGAAGGCATTAAAAATACAAGACATATTTCTATTGCATCTATGCAAAACGTAGAGTAACCCGTTGACAATTTACAGTCGATTATGTGCATTAAAACTAAAATAAAAAATAAAAGATAATGTAAATATGTGTATATATGTGTTGAGTTTTTTGCAAAAAAATCATACTGTTATCTTTTCATTTAGTTTTATTGTGTTAGTAAGCTGAATGTTTTGTAATTTTTTAACCTAATCAAAATAACCTGACTGCAGTTTGATTGAGATTAATTGGAATAATTACATAGATTTTTGAAAATGATCTGTTTTTGCAAATGAACTATATACACTAAGATAAGTTAGAACAAAGCGTAATGAATAACTTGAGCTTTTTGGAATGGATGCTTATATAAAATTGTGTACAATGAATACTATTTCAAAGTATGTATCCAAAATATAGTCTTGTTTTATTGGGCATGCTGTTAGGGCCAATTATTGTGGCGTCCTGCACCGCCTCGGCAGCAGAATTCAGTAAACTGTGGATCTGGCTCATCACGGCACACACAGAGAGGAAGCAGCCGACGGCGTGTGGTGTTAATACCTGCTAGTGCAATTATGCAGAAAGTCCATAACAGCCTTCAGAACCCCACCGGCTGCTTCGACAGCTTCCTGTTCCTGTTGCATGCCTTTTTATTTATTTCTCAGTGTCCATATGCATTAATTAACAGGACAGTTCACACAAAAACTGCAAGCAAAGGACAACAGATCCATTAGCACAGAAACAAGCACATTAACAGCCGTATAGCAACATGCCACGTATAATATTTGTCACATGCAAAATGGGGAAATTGCAATGTTTTTTAATGAGGTCTCTTCTGTTCATGAAGCCTGCATTTATTAAAAAAAAAAAAGTAATATTATTGTGATTTAAAATAACTGGATCTATTTTGCTATACTTTAAAGTGTAATTTATTTCTGTGATGCGCAGCTGTATTTTCAACATCATTACTCCAGTCTTTAGTGTCACATGATATATGTTCACTTTTTGTTTTTTCCTTATTTTCAAAGAAATTTGTATTCATCAAGGATTTGTTAAATTGATAAAAAAGTGATAGTAAAGACTTATATTGTTAAAACAGAAATCAATTGTGAACTAGACAAAAAAGTTTAAGACAAACTTTAGGTTGACTTGAGAAAGCCTAGCCTGAAAGTTTTAAGCAGTTGTTACCTGACCAGAGAGTTTGAAGAAGTTTGAAAAGTAGCATGATAACCAAGTTACTAGCATGTCACTAGCATGTTTCTAGCATGATAAGCATGTTACTAGCATGATTAACAAGTGACTAGCATGTCGCTAGCATGATTAGCAAGTGACTAACATGTTGCTAGCATGTTTCTAATAGGATTAGCAGGTTACTGGCATGTTGCTAACATGTTTGTAGCATGATTAGCATGTTACTAGCATGTTCTTAACATGATCAGCAAGTAACTAGCATGACGCTAACATGTTTGTAGCATGATAAGCATGTTACTAGCATGATTAACAAGTGACTAGCATGCCGTTAGCATGATTAGCAAGTGACTAGCATGTTGCTAGCCTGTTTATAGCATGATTAGCAGGTTACTGGTATGTTGCTAACATGTTTGTAGCATGATTAGCATGTTACTAGCATGTTCCTAACATGATCAGTAAGTAACTAGCATGTCACTAGCATGTTTTTAGCATGATAAACATGTTACTAGCATGATTAACAAGTGACTAGCATGTCGCTAGCATGATTAACAAGTGACTAGCATGTTTCTAGCATGATTAGCAGGTTACTGGCATGTTGCTAACATGTTTGTAGCATGATTAGCAAGTAACTAGCATGTCACTAACATGATTACCAAGTTACTAGCATGTCGCTAGCATGTATTTATCAAGGATGTGTTAAATTGATAAAAAGTTATAGTAAAGACTTATATTGTTAAAACAGATTTCAATTTTGAATAAATGCTGTTCTTTTGAACTTTTTTATTCATCAAAGATATCATGAAAAATGTATCAAAAAGTATTCATGGTAAAATGTTAATAATAAAATAGTAAAATGTTTCCAAGGCTGAAAACAAATCAGCAGTATATTAAAATGATTTCTGAAGATCATGTGACACTGAAGACTGGAGGAATGATGCTGAAAATACAGCTTTGAAGTCAGAAATAAATTAAAGTTTAAAGTATATTCAATTAGAAAACAGTTGTTTTAAATTGTAATAATATTTCACAATATAAACATTTTTTCTGTATTTTTTAATCAAATAAATGCAAATAAATCTTGATGAGCAGAAGACATTTCTTTAAAAAACATTAAAAATCTTACTGATCCAAAAACGTTTGAATGCATGTTAAAAACTAGCTGTGTACAGAACCATTAAGTTCACCTGAGGCGATATTTATGATTAATTTCATGCAGAAATTAATTTTTTTATTTATTTCCACGTCTGTTTTGTTTCAGAGGATAACATTTTAATCTTCTTAAGATGAAGAGGATTTGTAGTTGCGAAACGCATTGGCTTCTGTCGCATGTTGATGTTCCTGTTGATGTTTGCTGCTGTTAAACTGTGACCTTTTCACACAAAAGCCTGTTGAGAAATCCAATGCTCTTTGTTCTAAAGGACATTTGGACGTCAGGTACAAACTGCAGCACAACAGAGATGCAGAGGTTTTCCGAGCCAACGGCAGGAACCTGGCCAATGGGCTTCTCCATCACGTGAGCATCCAGAGATTGGCAGAGACGCTCAGCATCCAGGTACTGATCAACATACAGCATCTGTGACACGATGATGTGGGGAAAATGTCTGCAAAAATACACTGAACCCAAACACTGCACTGCACTGCACATTCAAAACATTTTAAAGCCATACAATACAGACAAATCCACTCTTTTATGTTTTTATGTAGGTTAGTTTGCTTCCATAATTGTCTGATTTCGAATCAGTGTTGTTTTAGTATCTTTGAGATACTGACACATATTTTGCATTATTATAGGACAAAATTATACTATTATAATTGTTAATATAACATTTTATTCTGATATTTTCTGCTTTCATGGTAATTTTATATAATAAAATAATAGCAATTTTGTTGTTTTTGTAATTTTTATTCATTTTAGTTGTTTTTAAATAAGTACAGTAATTTTTATTTTAGTGTTTCAGGTGAAAGAAGAGAAAAATGTTGCTTTGTCAACTTGCTGAAATATATATATATTTTCTTTCAAGTAACTTAATGTTTTTTTTCTTTTTCTTTTTTATGGTTTTAGTTTTAGTTAACTATAATAACACTGCTTGAGTCTGATGGGGAAAAAACATCCAAAATGCACATTAAACTTTATTTATTTCACTTCTCTGCTTTTGTTTAATTTATAATACATATTTATTAACCCTTATGCGTTGTTGGGGACGTTTTCGTCCACTAGAGGGTAAAGTTGAGTCTTATTTTGGCTACAACTTTCTCTGTGTTTGAGCTAATGGAATGATTATTGGTGACAAATCTTATTTTGACCCATATTTTGGAAAAATGCTTTGAAATTTTTCAAAAACTCAACGGTACACTCTGGGCAAATTCACTAACCTTTCGGTATCTTCGTGGATGAAAAAATCCACTAAATTAAACTGCTGTAAATAATTTTTTTTTTTTTTTTTTGCATAAATCTATTAATCAACTTCAGTCCTGATCAAAACAAAAATCCAAAATCCAAGATTTTAACTCTTTAATTACCAAGTTCATAAATTATGTCACTGATTTGGGGGGGGAAACACACAAAATGACTTATTTTCAATATAAAACGTGATTGTGACTGGATTTTTGCTTACCTTTTATCACAGTCTTGGGCATGTCAAAGATTAGTAACAAGATTGGCTTTGATGCATTATTAGTTTTTGTGAAGCCTTAGATTTTACTTTTTTCTCCCTAATTTGTTGTTGGTGGCTGTTTTTGCCCCATTGACTTCCATTATAACGACATTTTTTGATTGCAAAGCTGTGACACTATGTAATCATGCATTCTTGATTGTTGGCGGTTTTCCCAGTTGGGAAGAGGTAAAATTTATTAATTTTACAGTTGATCACTAGGTGGGACCATTAACCCTTCAGATAGGCCTGTGCAAAAAAGGCTTAGTTTCTGACTTGGAGTTATATGGAGTATAACAACAAATTATAGTGTTTGTGTGTGAGATTCTTGATTGTTGGTGGTTTTCTCTGTTGGGAAGAGGTAACATTTGTCATTTTTTACTTTTTAAAAAGTAAAAAAAAATCCAGCCACAATTACTTTTATATTGAAAATAAGTCATTTTGTGTGTTTTTCCCCCAAATCAGTGACATCATTTAGGAACTTGGCAATTAAAGAGTTAAAATCTTGGATTTTTAAAAACATTTGGTAGTTTTGATCAGGAAAAAAATTGAGAAGAAATATGAATCTGACACATTTTTACAGCAGTTTAATTGAGTGGATGTTTTCCTCCCGAACATAACGAAAGGGTGGTGAATTTGAACAATGCACAAGGGTCAAGTGCTGTTTTCTCTGAGTTTGTTTCTCCACTTCAGTTGTATTTATACCATTAACAGTTTGATTCTTATTTATATATTCTGAAGGTTTTTATAAAGAGGTTTGGCCATATATCATTCACACCGATTTACTGTATAAAACATTTTAATCCTAAAACATGGTTAAATGTGTTTCTTTCAGGCCGTTTAAAGTATTTTCTGATTAGACTGATAAAATTAGAAATTCAAAATCCCTTCTGTAAAATCTTTCACTTTAATATGTCAACTAAATGAAACAAGAATTTTGAATTTGATTTTAATTGCATATTTAACATTTCAGAAAATTTGTAACAAAATTTGACTGTGGTTAATCAACAGGGGAAAGTCTGCTGATATCTATGAGTTAATACTTTACCCTGTTCACTTGTAGTGGCTTGCATTAAACTTCTGTAGCAATAACGTTGATAATTAAGTTGATAATTTTCCAGAATATTCCTTTAAAATGCATCAAAAGATAAAACAGAACATCCTTGGCAAGCTATGCATATATTCATGAATTTGAAATGAGGTTTTTGATCACATGGAGACTTTGATTTTGAGTGTCCAGGTGAAATATCAATCACTCGCTGGTCAATAACGGTCAATGGGCTGGTCTTGGTGGAGCGCCGCTCTATCATTGACCAAACCAGTTATAAGTTTTAATTAAAACGCTTGCAGATGAACTTGGCCTTGCTGTGACCAAACATGCTGCTTACAAGCGTTTTCTGTCCTCCTTCCTAAAGTTTTGACTGTGCCTTGTTGTGTCTTTTGTAGGTCGATCAGCATGCTCAGGAATACTTCAATCTAACATCAGACACTGAATTTAACGCCATCAAATCGATTGTCTTGGGAAAAGTGAGCGGTGAGTCAAAGCATTCCACGGATTAAATATTAAACTTGATTTTAAAACATCAACAACAATTCAAAATGATTTCAACTGAATGTTCATGTGGCAATGATTTTTGAAACAAAATTTAGTTTAAGCTTTATTCAGGATGAGTTTTGAACTGCATGCATTAAAATAATGATATTATTATAAGGTTTGTTTGTTTGTTTGGTTTTGCATTGCAACTTTTTTCATGACAATTAACCATAAAACTGCATGCATTAAAAAAGCCTTTAGAAGGTTTGTTTGTTTATGCAATTATCTTGCATTATGATTTTTTTGACAATGACCATTAAGCATAATTTGCCACTAAATTCTCATTATTTATTTATATATATTTATATACACAAGTGTGTGTGTGTGTGTATTTTTTCAAAATTATTTATTTATAAAAAAAAAAAATTTCAGGTTTAAGCTAAATGTTTTCACAATAAATGTGCAAAACCCAAGTCTTACATATGTGCTATTTGACAAGCAGTTGTAATCTATTCTGAACATCTCCAGAGTGTTTTTGTATTAAGGAGAAAGTGTCTCTGAATCACAGTCGAGTTGTGACCTCAGCCACAAGCAGATGGTCAGTTAAGAGGCTGTTATTATATTCATTTTAGAGGTTTTCTAAGCATCACGGATGCTGAAATGTCTGGAGGATGCAGAAGCATCAGGAGCTCTTCAATCTGAGTGAACAGAGTACACTTTGTCCTATTTACTTCAGATAAGACTAATATTGACTTTTACATGTTATTATTGTCGTCTTGGGGAACGGCAAATGGGTCAGTTTAATTTTTAGTGTCTATAAATAGGATCTGCAGCAGCTTTCCAGTCATAAAACCCAAGGAGATGAATAAAACATTGAGTTAATAAATAATAAAGCAGAAGTGAAAATACAAAGCTTGCAGGCTGAATCTCATAAAGACATTTCGTATTAACAAAGTCTATTATTAGGATGATTTTTGTTTGTTTGGTTTTGCATTGTGACTCTTTTTATTAAAATTAAGCACAATATGCAACTAGCGTTGTAGTATTTATTATACTGCCTTTATTTTTTTCTGATTTTAATAAAAGCTTTTGTTAAGGATGAGTTTTAAACTGCATGCATTAAAAAAAGGTTTTTATTAGGAGGTTTGTTTATGTATTTTTTTTGCATTGTGACATTTTTATTATATAATTGTGTGTGTGTGTGTGTGTGTGTGTGTGTATAAAAAATAATTATATAGGTTTGTGTGTGTGTGTGTGTGTGTGTGTGTGTGTGTGCATCCATATGAACATGTGACATGAAACACTTTGGCTGTGACTCTTCAGATAGTGTGTCACTGAAAGCGTGCTGTGTGTCATTTCCAGCAAACACTATCGATCACGGCCAGAGATCGACTTGTAATGAATACTAAATCAAATGTGAAACCTGCATCGAGCTCCTGAAGATTAATATTAGACCAGTTCTGAGTTGAAATGACGGCATGCAGAAGAACAAGATCATTAGGTGCATGTCAAAATAGAGACGGTGCATGGTCATTTTTCTATTTAACCTTGTAAAACTTGACATATGAAATAATACAAGAAGAAAAAGGTTTAGAAAAAAATCCTTGAAAAACTTTGCATATGCTTTTTTGTTAACTATCATATTTGATCCATTAAGCGTTTATGGCTTATATAGTCTGATTTAGTGAGAATATTGAGAACAGAACAGCTCCCTATTATTTAGTCTCAAACGGAGCAAAAATTTGCAGTTTGGTGCATATGCTGGTATTTATATGGATAAAAGAGATGAAATTCTAATGCTTGTAATGTAAATCAGTGAGATCTTTATAACAGTATAACAGATAATGTCTGTGCTCTATATCTCCAGTAATAAGATGAGATGGAAATGATCCTCACATATAACACAGTGACTGAGAGATGAAGAATTAAAGGCTCCTCAGAAGATGTGAGATGTTCTGGAGGCTTGTGAAGATCATTCCTCAGTGAAAGTAAAGCTTCTGGAAACAAACGCTCCTCAAAAGATCCTGAGGATCAGATTTGAGACTCTCAAACATGATTGATGGAGAATCAAGTAAAGCTGAGCTGCTTCAGTCCAGAAAGAGTTCATTACTGAAGTTATTCTGACCTTTACTTGATCAAAATCTGGAAAGATTTGACTACAGTTACACTAAAAGAGCTTTGGCTGGATAAACTCTGAACTATCAATCAGACGACAGAAGCTTGGTTTAACTGCAAAGTTTTGATAATTTAGAGGCTTAAAGTTTGCATTTCAAATCCCACACAGTTTCTTTACAGGGTGAACTTTTCACTCAAACTGCAATGCTGATAATATAATATGTAAAGTACAGAGCAGACCTAAAATCTTGATGTTGAATAGAAAGGTTTCATGCACTTGTTATTTGTTGATTACACTGTGACAGTTCTTCCCATGGACCGTCAATCCTCCAGTGGCTCAGTGTCTGAATAAAAGCTCCTTCATCAGCTCCATGTGTTCAGTTCACTGCCGTTGCTCAGGAGTGGAATGGAGCGTACGGTTTTCGCTCGAGATGTTTGGTACAAAAGCTGGACCACATGGTTTTGTGTTCAGTCCGTGTATGTTTGAAGTGAGACTCTCATCTCGTTACAGAGGCTGTGACGAATATTAACTGAGCTTCATGGAGTTCTCATTTTATGTCGTTAAAGCTCGTTTCAGATGTTGCTCCTGAATTCTCTGAAGGAGCTCAGATCATTTGGTCTCGGGAGAATTTGATGAGAAATGTTTCATAACGAGATCTCTGACTTTTGATTTGTGAGTCTTTTTCTTAGGAGAAAAATCTGAGAAGCAGGAAAAATCATTAGATCTCCATTCAATTGATTGACTTTTGATTGCTGACTTTGGTATTCTGGTGCATTCGAGCCCAGTTGAAAATATTGAGATCTCTTCTGAAACCCTAGGAGAAACATCTCACTTTCCTCATTGAAATTTTGGAGGAGATATTATTGAGATCTCCACTGAATACTCAAATGCATCTCTTCTTGTTTGCAGAATCAGGTGAAGTGGATCCAGAGATTGCCCGTCTGAACGCCCTGGGCTTCACTGGCTGTTTGTCTGTGGTCCAGTTTAACTCCATCTCTCCACTGAAGGCGGCTCTGTTGTATCCAGACACCAATCCTGTGATAGTCACTGGACCTCTGACCGAATCCAGCTGTGGCTCGTCTATTCCCACCAACCCCTACGCCGCTGAGACCACGCATTCTCTCACAGGTGACATCATCAACACTGACGCCCACTTCCTTCAACAGGTTAACTACAGGCAGTCAGAATCCCATTCATTTTCTCCATAGATTAATTGATGCCGTCAATCTGCATTATTTCAACCTATTTTGTAAATACAAATTGTTCAACAGCAAAATTCCAGGTGAAAAACTACATTACCATGATTCTGCAGAGAAATCTCCACCAATCAGAGAATTGAAACAAGCAAATCACTCCAAAATAACTTTTTAGCGACACCCACTCCCTTGAAGCACTTCCTACACTCAACTATAGAAATATCTGGGCAATATTTGTGTGTGTTTAAATAAATACATATATGTATGTATGTATGTATGTGTTTATTGCTATATATGCATGCATATATATTTTTTATTGCAATATATGCATGCATATATATATATATATATATATATATATATATATATATATATATATATATATATATATATATATATATATATATATATATATAAAAATATGATATGCATGCATATATTTCAATAAACATAAAATAAATTGTTTCTATATGATTAATTAACAACTTTAAATCAAGTTTAATTTAAGTCATTTGCAATGCTTCACAGTATTGTAGTTCTTTCCTGCTTTAAAGTCTTATATCTTTGTCTTTTTAACAAATTCCACTTCTTTTGATCCAAATCAAAGTTTGTGATGCTGTGATTCTCCTCATAGCTGGTTGGTTTGGTTCAAGGCTTGTAACTCGTTAACAAATATTTAAAAAAAAATCTCTATGGGGAAAATGAATGTAAAAATACTTCCAAAACCAATGTTGAAAAAGTGGATGGCACTCTTTTGGTTTATTGGTCAAACCAATTAATTGTCTGATATTTGGCCTTTTTAAGATCAAAATGGTCTGATAATCCTTTGTTCAGAACCTAAATATACCAAGAGGCTTTGCCAATGGTTTAACTAGTTCTGTTTTAGTGAATTTAGAGTAAATATCGACCTATAGTTTAACGCAAACCCAATTTATCAGACTGAAATTCATAACTTTGCACATATGTATATGTGGACACTCCTAAATGATAGTGAATATGAAATATCATGTTTTAGATTGTCATTGCAAAAAAATACAAAATAAATTCTTACATAGGACTTTTGTCTTGTTTTTCATTGCGAATATCTAGATACATTTGCTTGAGAAGCAAAAGGTATTAAGTTGTCATAATTTGTAAAAAAAAAAAAAAGTAGCAAAATTAAGTGAGGTGTTTTTTTATTTTTTATTAATATAAATATCTACCAATGGGGCAAGACAGATAAAAAATAAATAATAAATGTTTTCCATCTGAATAAAAAGTATTTTTCTGACCCCATTGGCAGATATTTTCTTGTTTTAAGCAACAACAACAACAAAAGTCATTTTGCTACTCAATTAAATGTATCTTCAAGAATGTTTGGATATTTGTACTTGAAAACAAGACAAAAACTAATTAAGATTTTTTGCTCTATTTTAAGAATTTTTTCTCAATTTTAATTGGTTCGTTTAGTACTGCTGTTTTGTTGTAACAGCAAAATAATTGAGTGCTGTAATAATTATGAAAGTTTAATTAAACAATCAATAAAACATTAAATTTACCATTAACATACAATCATCTACTCTCCAGTTTTGTCTTTCAGCTACTTTCAAACCAGCATGACACTAACAAAACAAAAATATAGGAGAATATATCATATTAAATAGTAATAAATAATACATTTCTATATTTAGGAAAAACTAGTCCTTATATTTTTCAGTCAATTTTCAGTTTATTTGGGTGGGTGGGTGGGTGGGTGGTTGGTTGGATGGATAGGTGTGTGGATGGGTGGGTGGGTATTTGGGTGAATGGGTATTTGGGTGAATGGATGGGTGGATGGATGGATGGATGGGTGGGTATTTGGGTGGATGGATGGATGGATAGATGGAAGGGTGGGTGGATGGATGGGTGGGTGGGTATTTGGGTGAAAGGAGGGATGGGTGGGTGAGTATTTGGGTGGATGGATGGATGGAAGGGTGGATGGATGGGTGGGTATTTGGGTGGATGGATGGATGGATGGATGGATGGATAGATGGAAGGGTGGGTGGATGGATGGGTGGGTGGGTATTTGGGTGAATGGAGGGATGGGTGGGTGAGTATTTGGGTGGATGGATGGATGGAAGGGTGGATGGATGGGTGGGTGGATGGGTTGGTGGGTATTTGGTTGAATGGGTATTTGGGTGAATGGATGGGTGGATGGATGGGTGGGTGGGTGGGTATTTGGGTGAATGGATGGGTGGATGGATGGATGGGTGGGTGGGTATTTGGGTGAATGGATGGATGGGTGGGTGGGTATTTGGGTGGATGGATGGATGGATGGAAGGGTGGGTGGGTATTTGGGTGGATGGATGGATGGATGGATGGAAGGGTGGTGTAGAGGTGGATGAGTGGGTGGATGGATGGGTCGATGGGTGGGTGGGTGGAGGGGTGGATGAGTGGGTGGTTGGGTGGTTGGATGGATGGGTGGGTATTTGGGTGAATGGGTATTTGGGTGAATGGATGGATGGGTGGGTGGGTATTTTGGTGAAATGATGGATGGGTGGGTGGGTGGGTTTTTGGGTTAATGGATGGATGGGTGGGTTGGTATTTGGGTGGATGGATGGATGGATGGAAGGGTGGGTGGGTATTTGGATGGATGGATGGAAGGGTGGGTGTAGAGGTGGATGAGTGGGTGGATGGAAGGGTGAGTGGAGGGGTGGATGAGTGGGTGGATGGATGGCTGGATGGTTGTCTGTATCTTCTTCAGACTTTGTTTCCAAACTTTTCTTCTCTGTCAGATTCCCGCTGAAAGTTGAATTTCAGCAAACTTTCGTCGCCGGCTCACTGAATACATCCGCACTGCTAATTTAATTAGAGCAATAATGATGGTAAAGGCTGATCACTGTATTAATCTGCGAAAGAAAGACCTTAATTTGCATAATGATTTCTCGATTGCCTCTGTGTTTGTGCTCCCTCATCGAGCGGCGTATTCAATGAGCCACGACCTGCGAGTGATAAGCTGATGATCTGTCTGTCTGTCTCTCTTCTCGTCTGTAGATCATGTGGGTTCAGTAAATACGGGTGAGCCCATAGTCAATGCTATCAACAGCGACTCGGCTTTGATCGGAGGTAAATGGTGTTTTAGAGAATGAAACATATACTCCATTCCTCATCTTTTCTCATTTCAGGCATTGTTATTTCTCTGCTTTTGGCTCATATTTACTTGGTCTTGCTCCAGGAATCCCTTAAATGAACAATTCGCCCAAATCCTCATTTACTCATTCCAAGGCATTCTGACTTTATGTACTTTGTGGAAGACAAAAGAAAATGTTACCACTTTTTTCCATTCACTAAGGCTGTTAGACTCCAAAAATGCAGAATGAAAAAAAACATTTGGAAAAAAAATCTGTGAAATTTGAAGTAAAAAAAAAAAATTATTTTAGTTTGGAATTTTAAGTTTTAGAAAATGGAACTCAGAAAATGAAAAATATTATATATATATATATATATTTATTTATTTATTTATTTATTTATTTAAAAACGTTCAAATGCAAACATACCCATAAAACACAAAAATAATGCAAAAAGAGAACAAAAGATGCAATGTAAAACCTTAATGTATATAAATTATAAAGTGATTCTGCACATTTTACTGCAAATTATAATATGACTTGTTCTTTTTCACCAAAAACTTTACAGTATTTTTCTGTAAAACAATGTTTAAAATACCCAAATTAAAGATAAAATGATATCCACTATGTATTGTAAGTTACTTATATATTGTATATTCTTCTATCGCATAATCTTCTTTTTTTAAAGCTGTATAAACAACATAAATTACTGGAGTACAAGAAAACACTATTTTAGTTTTTCTACTTCACATACTTCATGTTTAATTCAATGTGTTACTTGCATACATTTGTCATTATTTGTGAAATTTACACCAAATTGATTTATATAATGATTATATAATATATGGTTGTATATAGCATTTTCTATAAAAGTGTACAGACCTGTTTACAGTCATTGCATGGAAAGAAAAGCAGTCAGCACTATGCTAAAATCTCCATTTGTGGTCACCAGGAAGATAGAAAGTCTTGGAGAAAATTTACATTTTGTGAGTTAAAACTTGCACTTGATAATTTGTTATGCAAAGTGAGCTTCAATCTCCGTGTGCTTTTGAAAGACTCTATAAAACTAATCAGAAAAGCTCAATAATGACTGATTAACAGCCGTGCTCACATTGACCGAACACAAAGACTTCTCCAAAGCTATCGGTAAATAGAATGAAATTAACAAAGGCCCTAAAACTAATCAAACATTTAAAGAAATGATTTGCTGATTAAGGGGTTTCTGCTACAATCCCGAATACACTCTGTCCTTTTCACAGCCACCGTAATGTGGCATTAAATTGAGTTGAGATTTATTTTGGCGCTTCAATTAGACATTTCTTTTACCCTTTATAATTAAATGTGCCATGCTTAACCGGCCACAAAGGACTGGAGAGAAACATTTTAGAGGCGTTTAGCTCTGACAGCGAGTAGAATTGAGTTGAAGAAGCATTCACAACACGTCTGATGGCGTGGAGACCAACAGAGCACCAGTCACAAGGGCTTTTTCCATCTCTTGCTCTTTATTGATAGCCTGTATTTTACAGCTCAAAAGAAAAAGGTGCTAATGGCATCTAAATCACGATTGATTGTGGCATGAAATTGGCGTGAGGTCTGAATTCACCTTTTAGAAATGCCTCTGAGCGTCCAAGAGCTGAAGTTTAACTCGTTTTGTGGCACTAAAAGCCACAAAAAGGAGCTATTTAAGTGATTCCTCTTAAATGCTTTATACCATTCAATTAAACCTCATTAGCTTAAAGATTAGATTTATTTTCTTGAGTATTTATCCAAAGTTGAGTTTTCATAAAGATTTATTTGTATTTTTATAACAACTAAATTTATATTAATTTATAATATTTTTGACTTTACACATTCATATCAATATTCAATATTTAAAAAACATTTCATATTTTGACATTAAAATTTATATTAATAATTTATATTATAAAAATATTTTTCAATGACTAGAACAGATTTTAATTGAATTATCACCTTAAACCATATTTAATTCCCTCAGTTTTCATTACAAATTATAAAAGAATATCTATAAATGTAAGTTTGTATTAATTGTTGTATTATATTAATTTATAATATATTTACATACATTAGCATTGTTATTAATATTCATTTAGATGAAAAATAAATAATATAAATATATTTTTTAATTTTATAAAATATAATCTAAAAATATTTATTTATATTTAATTTCCGCCTTCTTTTTTTTCAGTACTTACATTGAATGTTGGATTATCATCATGAACTGTTTTCATCACAAATTATTATTACATTTTTAATATCACATTTTTAATTCATAATGCATTTTTATTAACGTGTGCATATTTGTATTAATATTAATACAGTGATTAAATAAATAATATAATTTGTATTTATTGTCAATATTATTTATTTTAATTACCCCCCCCCCCCCATCTTTTACAGTGCTTACAATCAGTATTGAATTATAATAATAACTAGAGATATGAACATGAGTGAATACATTTTAGTTGATGCATTTTTTATTATAATACATAATCTTTTTTTTTTTTTTTTTTCTTTTTTTTAAAGTTCGCCAACTATTTGCATTCTGCATGTTCCACTTTCCAAAGATTTTGAAATGTTAGTCATAGCGTGTAGATCCAGAGTCTCCTCACTCTTTGGCGTGTCGCTGTTTTTCAGGAGTCATTGCCGTCGTGATATTCGTGAGTCTGGCCGTGCTGGCGGTGATGGCACGGTTCCTTTACCGGCGGAAAGAAACGTTTCAGACCCAAGAGCCCAAAGCGGGAAAAACAGAAGACAGTCCCGAGACTCCCTTTAACACGGATCCAAACTCACAGAGCATTATCAGTGATAACCAAAAAGAATATTTCATATGACGCTCTTTCATCTCGAATCGGACTAATCCAGTTAAACCGAAGAACTGAAATGCCTTGTCGAGTCTAGGGACATTAACATTCACGGTGCATTATGGGAAACCGTCCTGCTGGAGAGGAGTGACACGTCCCGAAGTTTTTGCCCTTTTTGTACATAAAACAGTTATTGTCCAGGGATGTGGCACAATTGTACGGTTTCTAAGGTGTGTATAATGACATTCATTGGTTGTAAATATTCTTTTGAAATGAAACTTTGTAACGTCTCATTCTCCTTTCGATTTTTTTATGATTTAGTGCTCAGTGTTACGTTTAACGGAGTTAAAGAAGCGATCATTGTATAACTAAATCAAAATCAATGTGTGAGTGGGCGAGTGCGATGTTGTTGTGAATACATGCGTTCATGCAGAAGACTTCAGATTTTGCAGAAAAGGCTGTACGTACCATATTTATCACTCTTTGCCCGTGCTTTTTCTCAATGGTTTGCCACTTGCAACAGAAAATACATCCTACGACAGTTGTTTATTGTGGACTACTTGTGTCTCTGGTCTTTTTTGTCTCTTAATAACATGAAAGATGTTTTCGCTACTCATTTATTTACATATTTACATTCCATTTTAAAACGTTAGGTCAAAACTGGATAAAGAAAGTGCATTTTGATTTCATAGACATTTAAAGGAATAGTTCAACCAAACATTAGCTGATCATTTCCTCACTCTCAAGTCATCCGAGGTGAGTTTGTTTCTTCATCAGGTTTGGAGAAATGTAGCATTGCATCAGTGTCTGATCAGTGGATGCTCTGCAGTGAATGGGTGCCGTCAGAATGAGAGTCTAAACAGCTGATAAAAACATCACAGTAATCCAATTTCTTTATCATGCTCTGAAAACCCATTTTTATATTGATTTGAGAATCATTAGGAGAAGAACTTTTACCATCCGAAGAAGAAGAAGAATATTATGAATATCCTGCTCTGCACAAAGGATTATTAATAATTCATCAGCAAAAGCAATAACGCAGTGTCAGCTTTGTCTTGTTAGTTGCAGACAGCATGAGCTGAGCTGTTTGTGTACTTCTGTGACACTAATCATTCTCAAATGCCATATTTCAGCTATGAGCTGAGGGTCACCTTTCCTGAGTGTGTGTGTGTGTGTGTGTGCGCGAGTGTGTGTGTGTGCGTGTGTGTGTGTGTGTGTGTGCGTGTGTGTGTGTGTGCACGAGTGTGTGTGTGTGTGTGTGTGCGTGCGTGCATGCGTGCGTGTGTGCGAGAGTGTGTGTGTGTGTGTGTGTGCGTGTGTGTGTGTGTGCGCGAGTGTGTGTGTGTGTGTGTGTGTGTGCGCGAGTGTGTGTGTGTGTGTGTGTGTGTGTGCGTGCGTGTGTGTGTGTGTGTGTGTGTGTCCGTGTGTGTGTGTGCGAGTGTGCGTGTGTGTGTGTGCGAGTGTGTGTGTGTGTGTGTGTGTGTGTGTGTGTGTGTGTGTGTGTGTGTGTGTTCTGCTGTTCTCCACAGAGCAGATGGCTGAATGCTCTGACTGAATCACGCAGACTCAGGAGAACACGAGAAGCAGAGACCTGATGAAGAGCAGCTTCACCTGCAGAATACATGATGAGAAACACAGACAGACACAGAACACGTTGGTCACTGCAGCACACACCTCTCTATCCTCTCTCTCTCTGTACATCTGTCCGTCCGTCCATCTATCTATCTATCTATCTACCCACCTCTCTGTCTGTCTGTCTGCCCATCCATCTATCCATTTATCTATCTGTCTATCTGTCTGTCTGTCTGTCTATCCATCTATCTATCTATCTATCTATCTATCTATCTATCTATCTATCTATCTATCTATCTATCTATCTATCTATCTATCATCTATCTATCCGTCTATCCATACATCCATCCATCTATCTTCCATCTATCCATCTATCATCCATCCGTCCATCCATCCATCCATCTATCCGTCTATCCATCTATCATCCATCCATCCATCCATCTATCCGTCTATTAATCTATCAACCATCCATCCATCCATCTATCCATCTATCTCTCCATCCATCCATCCATCCATCTATCCGTCTATCCATCCATCTATCCATCTATCATCCATCCATCCATCCATCCATCTATCCATCCATCTATCCATCTATCACTCTTCGTGTCACCCGTCAGTCTGATGATGATCACAAAACTCATTTTATAGATTATTTTCTTTACACACTATTGTAGTGTTTATTATTCAGATTATTCCCAAAGGCAGATCTTTTTGTGTTGTGTGTTATACAGACGTATAACATGGGAAAAGAAGCAGAAGCACAGAATCAATATTGTATTATGCAACACTTGGAGCATTCAGATGCATTCGTTGTGATTCAGGTGGATGATGTGGATGTAAACAGCATCATGATGACCGACTGTGTCAGCTGTCAGTGTGCAATCGTCCAGGCAAATATCAAATCATGTGTGTTGACAGATTTTGAATGCTTCGAAAACACAAAATGGGAATGTTCCACAATCAAAACAAGTTCAACTCTTGTGCAATGCATTGGTGACATGTTTTCAGTCCCCACACAAAATATCTTTACTCGTCTCTCAGCTTGTAAAAACGGGAAAAATGCTTTACATTAATGCACTTTCTAAGTTTATGGGCCTATTTGTGTTAAAGCACCTGCACATATGTGGGTTTTTACACTGCAAAGTGTATAAATCATAATTTTTGCAGTGGATTTTCACATTCTGGTGTTCTTTTGATTTACATCATGCAAAAGTTACTGGAGTTGCTGGTTTTTCAACAAATAAAACCCCTTGCACTGTAAATGATATCTGTAAATGAAGCTTTTACAAACTAAAAGATTTATTAAAAAATATATATACCTTAATATTTAAATAATGTTAAAAACATATTAATCATATATAATAATTTATAAAGTTATTGTAATCCCTACTTTGTGAAGTTTTTAATATAAATTATTTTTTCTATTTTATTTTTTAATATATGAACAATATATATATCGAAGATCGTGTATAATTTATGGAATTTATGTATTCATTTTACGTTTGTTTTTATTAGTTTTACAACCGGAGGAATTGGAGATAGTTTAGCATGTATTGAACCTGATATATTCCTTTAAAAACTTTTAAGGATCACTCAAAGAAAGTAATTTGTTTGCGCTGGTTTAATCTTTCAGTTCTCGGGGGAGAGTGAAAATGTTTCTGCACGAAACTATAAACCCTCTCGAATCGATATGACAAACTTTAATGGGCTCGTGAACAGCAGGAGGAACCTTTTAAAATGCAAAGCAGCGCACTTCAATTTACCCCCTCAATATTTTGCACATAATCAAGTGTATCAGCAATTAAATGCACACATTATCATGACCTTGGCATGGCAGATGATAAGACACGCCGATCAGAAGGAGTATGTTTCTATCTCCATGACCTAGGCCTGATTATGCGTCTCTGTTGCCCTGTGCATCACAGATTTAAAGCAGGTAATCTGAAACTACAGTTAGCCGTATTGTCCATGCATTATTCATCATGCTTCTTTTCAAAGCTCCCATAGATGATGATGTTTTAGAGGAGCATGTGGCAGCTTTCAACCAATGCAGGACATCTGTAACTTATTTAACACTCGTGGTTGCTGAGCAGCTTGTATTGCATCATCACAAGATGCAGATCCAAATGTGAACTCATGTATGTTAAATATGCATAAAATATTCATCCTCATGAGATATTCTGTAAAGCTTGGAGGGGGCGGAGCTTGGCTAAGGTTAGGTTGATTCCAATAGAGCTACACTCTAGCATGTTACATGATAAATAAGAGTGAAATTTATATAATTCATATTTTAGATGATCCATATTTATTTATTGAGGTATTTCTTCTCTACTTTTCAATATTGTAATTATTATCATTATTATAATTGTGTGGTTGTTTGTATATTAATAAATAGGTTAGTGTGTGTGTGTTGAAAATGATAATGAAATATGGTATGATAATAGTTTTTATATATTTTATACACAATATATAGTATATTATTATGGATTTTACATTAAATTAAATTAAATTAAAATTAAAATTAGATTTATGCATTTAGCAGACGCTTTTATCCAAAGCGACTTAAAGTGCATTCAGGCTATCAATTTTTACCTATCATATATATATATATATAGTATTTTATGTGTTTATGTACTTAAAATGAAAAATATATTATTGCATGGTAATTTAATCATTTAAGCCCTAATTACTTTGTCATAAAGGCTATGTCCTCATCAGCAGATTTATTATTTTTTGAGACTTTATGTCGAGATTCAACCTAGGATTCTTCCCTTAAAATGCTCCCTACATAGACAGCTCACTGGAGCCAGTTCTCTCCCCGTCCCACAGCAGACAGTGAAGGTCTTCGGGCTCAGTCGTGCTGTCGCTGATGTCCTGGATGTCACACAGGAAACACGAACGCATCCGTGGAGTTTTATTGCTGCAGATCCGTCATAAATCAAGCTCAGCTGAGCTCTGGAATCAACATAAGTGATTACCCACCACTTGACTGAGAAGATATGATTCGTCACGTATCCTCAGGGTTTAGTGAGGCTAAACCGTCTCCGATTATTCAGAGAGATTACACACAACCTCAAAGTCAAGTCTTAAATCATATGGCAACAGAAAAGTATGATGCCATAACCATGTTATTTTGGCATTTATCATAATAATACCATGGTTTTCTTTACAGTATCATGAAATACTACATTGTGTATTGGTATCATTCATGATATTACATGAGTACCATACTGATACTTGTTATTATACAGAAGCATGGTAAATATTGATGTTTTTGGGGGGTTTGATACCATAAGATGTTAATGTCATAATCTTTGACGTATAGCAGCACATATGAATATTGTAATCAAGCTATACCATCAGATTTTAACTTTACCTTAGTAGCACCACATTATTTTGTGAAGACAAATCAATCTGATTAATTATAATATCCAGCCATTTTTCATTATATTCTAATCATTTCATATGTGATTCTATCAGATGCAATTATGAGCTCTGTGTCTGGGATTTCTTTGAAGTGTTATCCTCCGTCCGAGGGAATGACTTCCATACGTCACCTGAAAGACCACCCAGAGTCCATTACATAGTAATTGGGTCTCTTGTCTTCCGCTGAATCTTTTCTTTCTCACACTGAATAAAGGAGGATTCTTCTTGGCTGATTATAGAGAGCAGAGAAACACACCACCTGTCAGACAGAATCAACACACACTGTTCTACTGAGGATACAAGGCTTAAAACAGTTTACAGAGCAGTTTAGTTTAGCTGGATGAGCTTGTGAGTACCAGAGTCTAATCATCTTCCTCTGGTTTATTAATTTATAGTCAAAAAATCCTGAAGGATTTATGGATAACTAATGGAGTGTGTTTCATAATTTGGCATCAGTCCTGTTTATTCAGCAGGATCTGATTTGACTCTTGGCACTTGCTCAGCAATGGATGCTCTGCAGTGAATGGGTGCCGTCAGAATGAGAGCTGATAAAAACATCACAATAATCCACACCACTCCAGTCCATCAGTTAACATCTGGAGAAGACAAAAGCTGCATGTTTGTAATAAAATAAATCCATCATTGAGACGTTTTTAACTTCAAACCTTTGCTTCCGGCTAAAGATCAAACACCAAAAACAGTCCAAAAAAACTCTAAACAAATATGCTTTTGGCTTCACATGACATTAACTGATGGACTGGAGTGCTGTGGATTATTGTGATGTTTTTATCAGCTGTTTGGACTCTCATTCTGACGGCACCCATTCACTGCAGAGCATCCATTGATGAAAAAGTGATGTAATGCTACAATTCTCCAAATCTGATGAAGAAACAAGCTCATCGAAATTTTGGATGGCATGAGGGGGAGTACTTTTTCAGGAAGATTTCTTTTTTGGGTGAGCTGTTGCTTTAAATATGTTATTTTCCAGTGAGCTGATTATCTTGGGAGCATTTTAAGGCATGCAAAGATGGACATGAAGGCTGTGACAAAAGGTAAGCAACATTGTTATGCAAATTCAACTTCCTAAGATTCCTCTTTTCATTGCATTTGGAGAAGACAATGCCAGAATGCATTGTGACAAAATATATATTATATATATTAGCCAGTAACTTTGTCAATAATCAAAATTGCAAAGATGCTTTTGAGTGCTTTCTCAATAATGCACGTTGTGAGTTTGTTTCATTTATGTCTCTGTAACATTGGACTGAAGTGAGACGTGCAGCGGATCAATAACTCGGACAATATCTCAATCTGACACGTGCATGAACCCAGAAACCTTAGAGCTTGATCTCTGCTGATCTCCTGGTAAGTTAGTGACTGAGCACTTCGGATGTGAATTGAAAGGTAAAAGGTAAGTTTTAGTAGATGATGCTCTTGTTTAGTGACTCGTGCCTCCCTCGTAATTAAACCTGCCATGACAGACGATCAAGATTAATGGCGTGTGCTTATCACACTAATTCACTGTCAGACGCAGTGCAGCATTGGATCAAAATCTTGTGAAAAACATATTCAGGTCGTGTTTCACCTCAAAAGTAAGATAAAGTGTTTAAAGGGATAGTCCACCCAAAAATGTATTTTTTAATCCCCAAAGCCATTATATATAGCCATGTACTCTCTGAATGATCAAACACCATTAGCCCTAACCCACATGTCTCAAGCATGTTCGTTACCCATAGTGCATTGCGACCTCTCTTTGCACCCGAAACAAAGCAGCAGAAGCCACGGCTGTAAATGATGATGCGTGTATTGATCACGGTGCATGAGAAAGCCCATTTTCTCAGCGGTGGCTGTAATGTATTGTGTGTTCTCTGTGGTTGCCCATTTTTTGCATGAGTGCGTTTTGCTGCGGCGGTCATGCAGGGCTTTCAGCAGCCGACCCTAGACGGACCTCGCTCTGATTATTATTTCTAAACATGCTCAGATTCATCTTTTGATGTTACTGATGGGAGACGGAGTCGAGCGCCTCGTCTGTGACAGTAAAAGACATGTACATGATATTTCAGTATGGCTTTATGTTGAGTACTGTGAGCTGATTTGAAGTTATGATGTAGTTATTCAGCTGCTTGAATGAGCTGTGCTAGAATGTAAAGATGAAGGTCAAACTCTCATTTAGATGTGTAAAAACTGGAATCTTCTCACTTGATGCTAAAATTGTGGCGTTCTTGGTAGTTACTACATTAATTCGCTGTTGCTAGGTTGTTACTTGGAGTTAATATGGCATGTTTGGGGGTTATTAAGGTGCTGTGTTTTTGTTTCGTTTTGTTTTGTTTTCAGGCCATTGCTGAAGTGTTTTAAAGTGTTCGGTGATATGTTTATGGTACTAGGTGGCTTCTAGGATGGTTGCCTACTGATTTTAAGTCCACGCTCAAGTCTGTCTTTATGTAGGATTAGTTTTTTGTTTCATTTGAATCAGTTTGGGAGTTCGGAGCGAGATCGCGAATCATTTGAGTCAGTTTGGGAGTTCGGAGCGGGATCGCGAATCATTTGAGTCATTTTGGGTTTCGCGAATCATTTTAGTCAGTTCGGGAGTTCGGAGCGGGATCGCGAATCGTTTGAGTCATTTTGGGGATCGCAAATCATTTGAGTCAGTTTGGGAGTTCGGAGCGGATATCGCGAATCATTTGAATCAGTTCGGGAGTTCGGAGCAGGATCGCGAATCATTTGAGTCATTTTGGGGATCGCGAATCATTTTAGTCTGTTCGGGAGTTCGGAGCGGGATCGCGAATCATTTGAGTCATTTTGGGGATCGCGAATCATTTTAGTCAGTTCGCGAGTTCGGAGCGGGATCGCGAATCGTTTGAGTCATTTTGGGGATCGCAAATCATTTGAGTCAGTTTGGGAGTTCGGAGCGGATATCGCGAATCATTTGAATCAGTTCGGGAGTTCGGAGCGGGATCGCGAATCATTTGAGTCATTTTGGGGATCGCGAATCATTTGAGTCAGTTTGGGAGTTCGGAGCGGGATCGCGAATCATTTGAGTCATTTTGGGGAATCATTTGAGTCAGTTCGGGAGTTCAAAGCGGGTTCGCGAATCATACAATCCATTTTGAAATGCAATTTTAAATCAAAATTGCGATACTGATATCACAACTGGCTGAGGTTCTCATTCTATAGTGTGCAAATGTCCTTGCATTGAGACTCACAAGCAAAACGTACAAATTAAGCTCCAGTATGATCACACTAATGATACTCTGCTGCCGCTTAGTCTGTCATTTTATAATCTTCATTTAAAGTCTTCATAAGTTACGGTGTTTACAATAATTAAATTTTAATGCTTTCAGTGAGTTGTCACATGCACTGAAAAACATTGATTAGATCATTTGAAGTCCATTCGTCCTCCGTGCTGAAGGTTTGCTGGATAATTACCACCGGTCTATATCTGATTAGCAATCCTGGGGGACTGAATGCTACACGGAAAAACATCTCCACGCACCGGCCAATTACAAATGACACTACACACTCTTCTTGTCAGTTTGTATCCATCATAATCATCATGTGCGGCGCACTGAGAATATTAATGTGACGTTTATTGATACAAAGGAGACCTGTGGTGCACAGAGGTCCTCCGGTTCTGCATCGTGCCCCGTCGAGTCAAACCGCCGCAGGAAACATGGCGACTTTCTGACGGGGTCGTATTCGGGGTTGCTTCAACAGAACTCCAAGCGAAAACTCACAGCGGGCTAATTCCAGTGGATATTATTCATGGAATCACCTCATGTGCTTTCTTGTGTTGCAGTCTCAATCGTGGCATAAATACAAATCTGTGTTTGGTATCTATAAACAATAGCGATGAATGAAATAAGAGTAAAATACGATAAAAGCAAAGTAAACTAAGGCCTATGTGATATTATACGGCATGTGTGTGAAGAGCACAAAATGCATTTACTTCTAAAGTTGCACCATGATGAATTGATTTCCAGAAAGTGCATTTCAATATCACCTCGTCTCTGAAAGTGGTGTGAGGCTAACATCTGTAAGTGCATCGGATATTAATTGAGTCGTGTGTGTTCTTTCTAAAGCCCTGGGAGATCTGATAGCGTGAAGACGTAGATCATTGGGTTTTGTGAGCACAGATACGGATCTGAGGCGCCTACATAAATAAAATTGGATGTGAAGTCTGCTGCTCATGTTATATTGATAGTCGCCCGCTTTACCTTCAGCGCAGTGATAAGTCTTTCCAGCCGCACAGAGCTTGACAATCTAAAACTCACGGCTTCACCGCCTGCATTAGCGAGTCCAGTGAATTATAATGTGTCTCTGTGCTTTTAAAGTACATGTGGAGAAAATGTATAGTGAGTAATGTTGTTGATACTGCTTCATAAACACATAAGCTTTTTTTGCACCAGTTATGCCCTTTCATGTAAAGCGCTTTGAGTGCTTAGAAAAGCGCTATATAAATATACTTAAAACATTCATAATTCCTAGCATCTATTTTAGCATGAAGTCTGGTATTTCTTCGTATGCCACAAAGATTTTTCCAGTTTCATGCAATAAACGTTTGCAATCGTAGGCGAATCTGAGTTGTGACAATCAAAAAACAAAACAAAACATTACTAACAAAGTCAATCTGCTACGATCAGTTTTGGCAAAATGAGATAAAAGTGATGTAACTAATGAATGCTTTGTAAATTAAACTAATGAGGATGTTTTTGGGCAGCTGTCAGAAAATGAAGCTTAATGTAGGAAAACAAGAGAACAACAGCAGAGGACAAAACAAGGACGCTTCGTCTATAGAACAAACATTCCTTCATTACTGCTTCAGATGGGCTGAACACAGACAGCATGACAGCTGCTGAAATACTGTAATCGATGGAAATGCAAACACGCTGAATTCAGATGGCTTTTCACACTTATCTGTGATCACACAATCTTGCTCCTGTTGTAATGGCTTAAATGGAAAGTTTAAATTGTGCAATATTCAGCATCACACTCACAATGACTGCCAGTCTGTTTTTTTTTTAAATGTCAAACAATTCCCCCATGTTAAGGTTTCATTATAAACCTCCTAAATATAAGAACCTTAAATGCTTAGTCAGTCCACATGTAACATGATGGCAATTCCAAAATTAGTATTCTAAAACACATTTTCCTCTTCATCCATAAAGAGTGATTACAAACCGCAACTCTAACTTATCAGATTTATGACAATGTTTGTCTGGCAGATAATAAAATGGGCAACAACAAAAAAACTGATTTGCACTGAAGGACACAAAAAAACACCCTAGCAACCTCATAGCAACATCCTGACAACCACCCATAAAAGCTAGCAACCTCTAAAAACACCATATCAACCTCATAACAACATCATGGCAGCCACCCAGAACAACCTCATAGAAAAGCCCTGGCAACAACCAACTTTACACTAACCTTAACATCCTAAAAACCTCATGGCATCACCCTGGCAACCATCTATAATAGCCTAACAACCTCATAGTAACACCCTAGCAACCATCTATCACAGCATGGCAACCTCATATTAACACCCTGGCAACCACCCATCACAGCCCAGCAACCTCATATTAACACCCTGGCGACCATTTATAACAACCTAGCAACCTCATAGTAACACCCTGGCAACCATCCATCACAGCCTAGCAACCTCATAGCATCACCCTGGCAATCATCCATCACAGCCTAGCAACCTCAAAGTAACACCCTGGCAACCACCCATAACAGCACAGCAACCTCATAGCATCACCCTGGCAACCATCTATAACAGCCTAGCAACCTCATAGTAACACACTGGCAATCATCCATAACAGCCTAGCAAACTCATAGCATCACCCTGGCAACCATTTATAACAGCCTAGCAACTTCATAGTAACACCCTGGCAACCACCCATAACAGCCTAGCAACCTCATAGCATCACCTTTATTTATATAGTGCTTTAAACAAAATACATTGCGCCAAAGCACTGAACAACATTAATTTGGAAAACAGTGTCTCAATAATGCAAAATGATAGTTAAAGGCAGTTCATCATTGAATTCAGTGATGTCATCTCTGTTCAGTTGAAATAGTGTCTGTTTTAATTTGCAATCAAGTCAACGATATCGCTGTAGATGAAGTGACCCCAACTAAGCAAGCCAGAGGCGACAGCGGCAAGGAACCGAAACTCCATCGGTGACAGAATGGAGAAAAAAACCTTGGGAGAAACCAGGCTCAGTTGGGGGTCAGTTCTCCTCTGACCAGACGAAACCAGTAGTTCAATTCCAGGCTGCAGCAAAGTCAGATTGTGCAGAAGAATCATCTGTTTCCTGTGGTCTTGTCCTGGTGCTCCTCTGAGACAAGGTCTTTACAGGGGATCTGTATCTGGGCTCTAGTTGTCCTGGTCTCTGCTGTCTTTCAGGGCAGTAGAGGTCCTTTCTACGTGCTGATCCACCATCTGGTCTGGATACGTACTGGATCCGGGTGACTGCAGTGACCCTCTGATCTGGACACAGACTAGATCTGGTGGCCACGGTGACCTCGGAACAAGAGAGAAACAGACAAATATTAGCGTAGATGCCATTCTTCTAATGATGTAGAAAGTACGGTGTTATGTGAAGTGTTCCGGTTCCAGTTTACCTAATTAATGCAGCCTAAAAATCCTTTAACGGATTTGGATATTAAAAGCATATTAGTATGTTATGTGTATGCCAGGTTAAAGAGATGGGTCTTTAATCTAGATTTAAACTGCAAGAGTGTGTCTGCCTCCCGAACAATGTTAGGTAGGTTATTCCAGAGTTTAGGCGCCAAATAGGAAAAGGATCTGCCGCCCGCAGTTGATTTTGATATTCTAGGTATTATCAAATTGCCTGAGTTTTGAGAACGTAGCGGACGTAGAGGAGTATAATGTAAAAGGAGCTCATTCAAATACTGAGGTGCTAAACCATTCAGGGCTTTATAAGTAATAAGCAATATTTTAAAATCTATACGATGTTTGATAGGGAGCCAGTGCAGTGTGGACAGGACCGGGCTAATATGGTCATACTTCCTGGTTCTAGTAAGAACTCTTGCTGCTGCATTTTGGACTAGCTGTAGTTTGTTTACCAAGCGTGCAGAACAACCACCCAATAAAGCATTACAGTAGTCTAACCTTGAAGTCATAAATGCATGGATTAACATTTCTGCATTTGACATTGAGAGCATAGGCCGTAATTTAGATATATTTTTGAGATGGAAAAATGCAGTTTTACAAATGCTAGAAACGTGGATTTCTAAGGAAAGATTGCGATCAAGTAGCACACCTAGGTTCCTAACTGATGACGAAGAATTGACAGAGCAACCATCAAGTCTTAGACAGTGTTCTAGGTTATTACAAGTAGAGTTTTTAGGCCCTATGATTAACACCTCTGTTTTTTCTGAATTTAGCAGTAAGAAATTACTCGTCATCCAATTTTTTATATCGACTATGCATTCCATTAGTTTTTCAAATTGGTGTGTTTCACCGGGCTGCGAGGAAATATAGAGCTGCGTATCATCAGCATAACAGTGAAAGCTAACACCATGTTTCCTGATGATATCTCCCAAGGGTAACATATAAAGCGTGAAGAGTAGCGGCCCTAGAACTGAGCCTTGAGGTACTCCATACTGCACTTGTGATCGATATGATACATCTTCATTCACTGCTACGAACTGATGGCGGTCATATAAGTACGATTTAAACCATGCTAATGCACTTCCACTGATGCCAACAAAGTGTTCAAGTCTATGCAAAAGAATGTTGTGGTCAATTGTGTCAAACGCAGCACTAAGATCCAATAAAACTAATAGAGAGATACACCCACGATCAGATGATAAGAGCAGATCATTTGTAACTCTAAGGAGAGCAGTTTCAGTACTATTATACGGTCTAAATCCTGACTGGAAATCCTCACATATACCATTTTTCTCTAAGAAGGAATATAATTGTGAGGATACCACCTTTTCTAGTATCTTGGACAGAAAAGGGAGATTCGAGATTGGTCTATAATTAACTAGTTCTCTGGGGTCAAGTTGTGGCTTTTTTATGAGAGGCTTAATAAGGTTTTGGGGACATGTCCTAATAACAATGAGGAATTAATAATAGTCAGAAGAGGACCTATGACTTCTGGAAGCACCTCTTTTAAGAGCTTAGATGGTATAGGGTCTAACATACATGTTGTAAGTTTAGATGATTTAACAAGTTTATACAATTCTTCCTCTCCTATAGTAGAGAATGAGTGGAACTGTTCCTCAGGGGGTCTATAGTGCACTGTCTGATGCGAAACTGTAGCTGACGGCTGAATGGTTGCAATTTTATCTCTAATAGTATCGATTTTAGAAGTAAAGTAGTTCATAAAGTCATTACTGCTGTGGTGTTGGGAAATGTCAACACTTGTTGAGGCTTTATTTTTCATTAATTTAGCCACTGTATTGAATAAATACCTGGGGTTATGTTTGTTTTCTTCTAAAAGAGAAGCAAAGTAATCAGATCTAGCAGTTTTTAATGCTTTTCGGTAGGATATGCTACTTTCCCGCCAAGCAATACGAAATACCTCTAGTTTTGTTTTCCTCCAGCTGCGCTCCATTTTTCGGGCTGCTCTCTTTAGGGTGCGAGTATGCTCATTATACCATGGTGTCAAACTGTTTTCCTTAACCTTCCTTAAGCGTAAAGGAGCAACTGTATTTAAAGTGCTAGAAAAGAGAGAGTCCATAGTTTCTGTTACATCATCAAGTTGTTCTGAGGTTTTGGATATGCTAAGGAATTCGGATACATCAGGAAGATAACTTAAAAAGCAGTCTTTTGTGGTAGAAGTGATGGTTCTTCGATACTTGTAACAAGAAGTAGAATTTACAATTTTGGCTATATGAAGTTTACACAGAACTAAATAATGATCTGAGATATCATCACTTGGCTGAATAATTTCAACACTATCAACATCAATTCCATGTGACAGTATTAAATCTAGAGTATGATTTCGACAATGAGTAGGTCCTGAAACGTGTTGTCTAACACCAATAGAGTTCAGAATGTCGATAAATGCTGATCCCAATACATCTTTTTCATTATCGACATGGATATTAAAATCACCAACTATTAAGACTTTATCTGCAGCCAGAACTAACTCGGATGTAAAATCACCAAACTCTTTAATAAAGTCTGTATGGTGCCCTGGTGGCCTGTATACAGTAGCCAGTACAAACATAACAGGGGATTTATCATTAACATTGGTTTCTCTGGATAATGTTATATGAAGCACCATTACTTCAAACGAGTTATACTTGAAGCCTGCCCTCTGAGAAATCCTGAAAACGTTATTATAAATTGAAGCAACACCTCCCCCTTTGCCTTTTAGACGCGGCTCGTGTTTATAACAATAATCTTGGGGGGTGGACTCATTTAAAATAATGTAATCATCAGGTTTTAGCCAGGTTTCTGTCAAGCAGAGCACATCTATATTATGATCAGTTATCATATTATTTACAAAAAGTGTTTTCGTAGAAATGAATCTGATATTCAATAAGCCAATCTTTATCATTTGTTTATCCATATTGCATTTGTTTTTTATTTGTTGAACCTCAATTAAATTGTTAACCTTAACTTGGTTTGGACGTTTTTTGTATTTTCTAGTTCGTGGAACAGACACAGTCTCTATAGTGTGATATCTAGGTGAAAGAGTCTCTATGTGCTGAGAATTAACTGACCTCTGTGACGGGAGGCAGCTAGCAAACGGTCGGTTTAGCCAGTCTGTCTGCTTCCTGACCTGGGCCCCAGTTAGTCAAGTATAAACACTAAGACTATTTGCCATATTTCTAGACAGAAGAGTGGCGCCACCCCAGGAGGGATGAAGACCATCTCTTTTAAACAGGTCAGGTCTGCCCCAAAAGCTCGTCCAATTGTCTATATAACCTATGTTATTCTGTGGGCACCACTTAGACATCCAGCCATTGAGTGATGACAATCTGCTATGCATCTCATCACCACGGTAAGCAGGGAGGGGACCAGAGCATATTACAGTGTCTGACATCGTGCTTGCAAGTTCACACACCTCGTTAAAGTTATTTAGCATCACCCTGGCAACCATTTATAACAGCCTAGCAACCTCATAGCACTGCACTGGGAACCACCCAGAACAGCCTAGCAACCACTCATATCATCTTATCAATCTCATAGCCACACCATGGCAACCATCCACAACACCCTAGCAACCTCATAGCAACGCCCTGGCAACAACCAACCTAACACTAATCCCTAAAATCCCAGCAATCTCATAGCAACATTCTCTAAACATTCTGGCAACATCATAGAAACCATCTGTTAACCACTCAGACCTCCCTAACAACCTCATAGCAATGCCCTAACAACCATCTACCACATCTAAGCAACCTCATAGCAACACCCCCATAGACACATTATTTTCAATATTATAAGTCCTTCATAGCAATTTAGCATCCTAATAGCAACACTCCGGCAATCACCCATGACAACTGACAAGTTGACAGCAAGGCCCTTACAACCACAAATCTACCGCTAACCCTAACAGCCTAGCAACCTCGTAGCAACACCCTGGCAACTACATAGAGCATAGTAGCAACCTCATAACAACACCCAACTTCATGGTTGCCAAGGTATTGCTACAGGGTTGCATTTTATTATCTGCAAACATCATGGTAACATTGTAACGCAATGCTCTACCACTGAGCTAAAAATGTTTAAAGAACGTTCCTTGTTGCTTAGGTGTTTTGAGAGTTTTAGCATTTGCTTCGGTTTTGTGCTTTTACTTGTGCTTTGAAGTTGCTAGGGAGTTGTTGGTGGTTGCTATGGCGTTGCTAGGTCTGTTATATGATACAGTAACCATCTAATCCAGGAAAGAACTTTGCAACATTTAAAAATTTTAAACCATCAAATGCAACATTCAAATCATCAGCTAATACATCTTTATATCACTTCTAATATACAGTATATACAGTATTGTTCAAAATAATAGCAGTACAATGTGACTAACCAGAATAATCAAGGTTTTTCGTATATTTTTTTATTGCTACGTGGCAAACAAGTTACCAGTAGGTTCAGTAGATTGTCAGAAAACAAATGAGACCCAGCATTCATGATATGCACGCTCTTAAGGCTGTGCAATTGGGCAATTAGTTGAATTAGTTGAAAGGGGTGTGTTCAAAAAAATAGCAGTGTGGCATTCAATCACTGAGGTCATCAATTTTGTGAAGAAACAGGTGTGAATCAGGTGGCCCCTATTTAAGGATGAAGCCAACACTTGTTGAACATGCATTTGAAAGCTGAGGAAAATGGGTCGCTCAAGACATTGTTCAGAAGAACAGCGTACTTTGATTAAAAAGTTGATTAGAGAGGGGAAAACCTATAAAGAGGTGCAAAAAATGATAGGCTGTTCAGCTAAAATGATTGCCAATGCCTTAAAATGGAGAGCAAAACCAGAGAGACGTGGAAGAAAACGGAAGACAACCATCAAAATGGATAGAAGAATAACCAGAATGGCAAAGGCTCAGCCAATGATCACCTCCAGGATGATCAAAGACAGTCTGGAGTTACCTGTAAGTACTGTGACAGTTAGAAGACGTCTGTGTGAAGCTAATCTATTTTCAAGAATCCCCCGCAAAGTCCCTCTGTTAAAAAAAAGGCATGTGCAGAAGAGGTTACAATTTGCCAAAGAACACATCAACTGGCCTAAAGAGAAATGGAGGAACATTTTGTGGACTGATGAGAGTAAAATTGTTCTTTTTGGGTCCAAGGGCCACAGGCAGTTTGTGAGACGACCCCCAAACTCTGAATTCAAGCCACAGTACACAGTGAAGACAGTGAAGCATGGAGGTGCAAGCATCATGATATGGGCATGTTTCTCCTACTATGGTGTTGGGCCTATTTATCGCATACCAGGGATCATGGATCAGTTTGCATATGTTAAAATACTTGAAGAGGTCATGTTGCCCTATGCTGAAGAGGACATGCCCTTGAAATGGTTGTTTCAACAAGACAATGACCCAAAACACACTAGTAAACGGGCAAAGTCTTGGTTCCAAACCAACAAAATTAATGTTATGGAGTGGCCAGCCCAATCTCCAGACCTTAATCCAATTGAGAACTTGTGGGGTGATATCAAAAATGCTGTTTCTGAAGCAAAACCAAGAAATGTGAATGAATTGTGGAATGTTGTTAAAGAATCATGGAGTGGAATAACAGCTGAGAGGTGCCACAAGTTGGTTGACTCCATGCCACACAGATGTCAAGCAGTTTTAAAAAACTGTGGTCATACAACTAAATATTAGTTTAGTGATTCACAGGATTGATAAATCCCAGAAAAAAAAAATGTTTGTACAAAATAGTTTTGAGTTTGTACAGTCAAAGGTAGACACTGCTATTTTTTTGAACACACCCCTTTCAACTAATTCAACTAATTGCCCAATTGCACAGCCTTAAGAGCGTGCATATCATGAATGCTGGGTCTTGTTTGTTTTCTGACAATCTACTGAACCTACTGGTAACTTGTTTGCCACGTAGCAATAAAAAATATACTAAAAACCTTGATTATTCTGGTTAGTCACATTGTACTGCTATTATTTTGAACAATACTGTATTACAGTATCTCCATCTGTTTTCCCAATTCATATCTGCTGTCCGTAACGTTTAAGGCTGGCCGTATCTCAGTCTAATTACTCATGCGTCGCTCTGTAATGCATCACTGCTGTTGTTTACAGCTCAAGGTCGTGGCTCTACATCCAGACGCAGAAACGGGTGATGGATTAGTATTTTTTTGGCTTCTGGACTACATGAGACAGACGCCACGTTTTCTGTTTTGCTGTCAGAATGTGTTTAATGTCGCATGAGTAATGTCTGCGGCTGCAGTGGTTCTGCATGACCTTACAGCATTAAAGCGTTTTAAACACTGCACCCGCGTGGCTCTCTGCACACTTCATCTGGTGTCAAAGAAGAGGCCATTCGCATTTACTACAGTCAGAAAGAAAATGCTGGCAGCTGAATAAATGTCAAGGTTTATGATGTGCTTCCCTTGTCTTTTGTTATCAAAGCGCTTAACAGTTTTTAACACCGCACTGCTTGTGTGCCATTCAGGAACAAAAAGACCAGTGATTGCCATCAAATGTCATTCAACATAATACAGACATCAAATCATGCAACTTTAAAACTATTCAAGTGTAAAAGAACCACAATGACTGCCTTGAACAATCATATAAATCTATAAGAAATGAGTGACATATTCTTGCATGTACATGTATTTATTCAGTAGTGGTGTTTATCAAGTCAGTCCAAAGCAAACTAAAAATATTATTTATTTATTTTTGTTGTTAAAAAGTGTTTCTGTTAATTGAAATAAGCTGAAATGTATTGCTTAAACTAAAACTAAAGTAAAAATTTAAATAAAAAACCTTAAAGCCAAATAAAAAAAAACTAATAATTATAGTATTTTTAATACAATTTTAAAATAAAAAAATAATGTTAAAATAAAGGTAAAATAAATGTTACATTTTAATAAAAAATTAAAAAAATGAATTCAAATAATAAAAAATAATAAAAAAACATTATTAATAATCACTATGAACCATGGTAACGTGTAACCCGAGATGTTCTCCTTCATGGGAACTCGCGCTGCATCTTCTAGTGGACACTATGGGGAATGAAATGAGCTTTCTAAAGGCAACGGATTGATCCAGGAGTAAGACTTTCTCCTTCCTTCCAATGTCTGGAAGATTTAACCACAAATGCCTCTCCGTAGCCACAATTGCTGCTATCGCACACCCAATGGCCGCAGCAGTCTGTTTAGTGGCCGAAGAGTCCAGTCTCTAGTGGTGTGAAGCTCCTTGAATGCCTTAAGATTTTGCACTTTCACACTGCCAGTGATTACCCGGAATATGTGCGTGCTTTTACACACAACCCGTAAATATCCCGTAACGACACGTGACTTCAGCGCGTGACGTGTAATGTAGGAGTCGAAAACGTTAGGTATGTTATACTTTCACTGAAGCAAGCGAACGATCTCGGCATCAACGCGGAAAGTGAGGAACTAACTGATCTCTGCTTCATTACAGTTTGCACATATGTTTTCGTTCGCTAACGTTGATCTTCCTTCGAAACAGCCGGTAAAAGAGTCGCGAGATAACGTGCGTCATCACTTTTGTCCAATCTGCAACAGATGGGCTTCTGCTTTTCACATAAACAGAGTAAATTTAGTCTCTTATCATGTGGCATTACCTTACCACAAATGGTCCATAAAAAAAAAAAAAAAACGATTTAAAAAATCAAAACTAAATGACAAAAGAACAACAAAAATATTAAACTAAATTTATAAACTGAAAATATAAAAATATGATTAGATTCTAAATATTAATATTAGATATAATAAATATTATAACAAATATAAAAAATAATACAAAAATGTATGAATACTGCATAATACTAAAATAACGCTGATATCAAGTGCACTTTTACATTACTTTTACTTTTGTGTGATTAGACATACAACCTTCAAAAATATCATATTTACTCTTTCAATCCCCTTTTTTAATATATAATCCTCTCTGTTTTACAGGAGAGTGCCGGTCACATCTCTGGCCTGATGTTATGACTGTAGGGGCCTTATATATTCAAAAATATTATTTAAACTCTATAATACAAACTCCATCAAAATGATGACTGGCTCTTTACAATTTATTCCTTATTCTTATCTTTTCTGCTAATAATGTATTAATGCACCATTTTCATGTATTGCAAACAGCCTACATTTGTCAGATAATTAAGCTGTAGTAATTATAACTATTATTAATAATATATTTATTTTTAAATATGTTGTCTTTACGGTATTCCCGTTGCAGCTATTTTCTAAAAGCAAGAAGCCAAGTTGAGGTTTTTACACGCATTGAAATCACTGTACTGCATCATTTGATCCGTGATGCAGGCAAGGGCTGATTGTGTGTGTTTAGTTGATGGCTCAGATCGTATGAAGCGTCCCGTCGGTCGAGGCTAATTTTCTGGAGTCTGTATGTAAACAGCAGTGTCGTGATTATACAGAGTTGACCGGCCGCAGCGCTCCTCATTGAATTCTCATTAACAGCTCGGCTCAGGCCTCGTGGAGAATGCTAATGCCATAATTACTCCTGCGTTAAACACACAGACTTATCAAGAGCCACTTCGCCCAGCTTAAGAGTTCTGAGAGTTCGTCTATGAATGTGACTGTCTTTATGCTAATTATTTAACATGTACCATTTGAATTAGGCCATGAAAGTCAATTTAAGTTATCGCTGAAAGAACCATGTGAAAAAGAGGCTTTGAATTCCTCCAGTGGAGCGGCTGTGATATTAAAGGTGGCTTTGACTTCTAGAAGAGGACTGACGCTTTGAACATAAAGAGCAGAAAATGAGAGAGTTTTTCATGGTCTATTGAGACTTTGAGAACTTCCTGGGAATGTAAATGGGAGAAAAGTATGAAGAGGCTCCGTATGTAACTAATATGACGTATTGATGTTAAAGGAATACATTCAGAACAACAACAAAATTCTGTTATTTACTATTTACTTGTATGTTGTTCAAAGCCTGTATGTTTTTTTGTTATTTTTATTTATTATTATTATTTCTTTATTTTTATTTTTTGCTTTTTTTATATTTATTGTTTTTTACATATAATTTAAATTATTTATTTAGTATTTTTTTGCTTTCGTTTTTATATTTTAGAATTTATTTATACTTTTTAAAAATTTTATAGTTTTAATTATATTATTTAACATTTTTAGTGAGTTTTCATTAATTGTTTTTCAGTTGTTTTGAAATAATTTATTTATGTTATGTTTTTATTATTTTTTTATAAGTTTTATTTCTGTATGTTTTTTAATCATTTTATTTGTAATTATTTTATCATATATTTTTTCTTTTATATAATATTTTTTATTTATTTATTTATTTATCATTACGATATATTAATTTAAATTTTAATAATATTTAATTTTATATATCATTTTAAACTTTTGTTATTTTTATTTATTTATTATTTTCAGTCATTTTTAATTGTTTCTTTATTTATGATTTTTTTGTAATATTATTTTAATTACTTAATGACTATTTATTTATTTATTTATTGATTGATTCATGCACTTTTTTCAATAGAGCATCAGTTCAGATGTGATCATTATGAACTTTATATTATAATTAAGGGGTTAATACCTTTCTTTTTCTTGGAAGAGTTTTGGAACAGCATGAGGGTCAAAAAAACTACGGTTTTTAGTTTTAAACTTAAAAAATAATAATAATGACTGATTTCATATGATGTTGTTTCGGTCAGCGCTCATACTGTTTTAATGATGTGAGTTAAGATTCAGAGCAGACCTCTGAAGTCATTATTTTAATGCAGCAATGAATGAATTATGAATGAGCGGAGATATTTTGGGTTTAATTGTGCCTTGAAGGGTAAAACGACGTTTTACTTTAAGACGAACGTAATCTCATTAAAAAGGGCACATAATCACCTCTAATATTTGCTCAGACGTTGCCAAGATTGGAAAGATTTGGGAACAAGCATTGGCGAGAGTCTGAGACTGATCTGCCAGATGTCACAGCTTTAATAATGAGAGCTTCATTTCTCTGCCAATAACCACAATATATATCTATAAATGCATGCTAATGTGTCCTAATGAATACACATGAGCACAATTGAACTGTTGTGACACAGTCAGCACTTCTCCTCGACCCTGGCATTTCCATGAAGTGCTGCTCGTTTGCATTTGCATTTTCAAAGTGCCATTTCTGACACTTACCTGCATCACTTTAATTATATTAACAAATATTTACAAATGAAATCAAAATGTCTTGTTTACTGTAGATGTCAGTGTGTTTGCAACATGTTCGTTATTTGCATTTATTTGTTGTCAAGAAGATGGTCTCACTTATGGTGTTGAAGTTTTGCCATGGCAATTAAATTAAATTTTAAAAAAATTATTAATTAGTAAATTTGATGTGCTTTTATCATTTTACTGTAGCGTTTTTAACATTTACATTTTATTTTCTTCAGTTTTAAGTGATTTCAACCTATATGTAAAGTACTAAAATTACAAGAACTGAAAGAAAATGCTAAATAAATGTATATATTAAAGGAAAAACTAATAAAAGGGACATCAAGCACATCAAACTTGCTAAAAGTACTAGTAAAATAAAATCTGAATATTATCTAAAAAAAGAATTTTTTTTGACTAGTTTCAATACTAAAATGACTGAAACTGAAGTTAAAATAAAGATAAACAGAAATATTAAAACGAATAAAAATGACGACGCCACATCAAACACAACAGAACTAAAAAAGTACTTATAAGATGTAAATATAAAGTGAAATAAAATTGCATTTGTAAAAATATATAAAAAATAATAAAAAAATGAAAAAGCATAATTTAGATTTATCTTTATTACAGTTTTAGTTTTAAATTTTTTTTGATTACTAAATAAAGCTAAATAGTGCTTGTCATTTTTATTAGTTTTAATACTTTTCCTTATTTTTATATTAGCTTTAAACATAATTTATGCACATTTATTAAACATTTTATTTTATTACCAAGGCAATATTTCTATTTTTTTTAAAGCTGAAGTACTAAAATTGAAAAAAAAAAGCTTAAAATTTATATTAGAAAAATAAAACTAATAAAAATGTAAAATAAAAATGTAATCATAACTCTCCTGAACAACGCATGATTTGAGGATTAATTCACATCAGTTTCACATTGTTTATTCAAAATGTCAGCAATATTAATTAAAAACAGAAAACTGAAACTTTCCAAATCAATGCGAATGCTGTGAGTGTGTCTGATGAATTTGTGCTAAAATCTGCTGATTTCAGTCTCAGAGATGGCCAGCAGGATTAGTAATTACAGCGGTTTAGCTCAGCAAACCGATCAATAAACGAATCAGCAGCTAAACTGGATGTTAACCCGGTGCTTCACAAAGATCTCCTCCTCCGGGCCTTCGTTTGCTGTTAACGTGGCCAAACAAAACCAATATTGATGACTGTGTTAATAAACACCTTCAATTTTTAATCCTGCTTTACACAGATTTAATGAGTGTCTGAAATATGGCAGATGCAACGCAAGTGCAGTGATTTATTGACTAGCTGACAGCACAGACAGCATATTAGTCTTCTCTAACATGTAATGGACTTCCAGTCGAGATTACATTTGGGGAATGGAGATGCTGTAACACGGACTGATCTGCATAATGATCTTTAAACCTGAACACCCATCACCTCCCACAGAGAGGAAAGGATTTAGGTGTTTGTTTGCAGATGTGTTTTCCATCCTGTGATTGTTCACTCCTCTGTGAGTCTGCTATGAGATCGGGTTCAAATGAGTCGTTTCAGGGATATTTGAAGGTGTTTTTATGCTCCTGTGTCCTTGGGGTGATTGTATTAATGCTGCTACATCATCATTGTGAATTCACGTCCATTGGTTTCTTTTATGATTTAAAATACTATTTATTTTATTATAAAAAAAAAAAAATAGTGTTAATTGTTCACCATTAAAAAAACAGATTTTTATCATTAGCTTGATATGTATAATGTAATACAATAATAGATAATTTAATAATTTAGTTGATGTAAATGATGTAGTTTAGTATTATTATTTGTATGTGATTATTATTTGTAATTATTTTTTATTAGCTTTTGTTTTTAATTGTAGTTTAAGTTCTAGTTATTTTGTTACATGCTTTTGTCATTTTTATTTGTTTTTTATCTTTATTTTTATTTCAGGTTTAATACTATTTACTGTATATAAATATATAACTGAATTTAAATATCTATAGTAATATATTTATAAATATATATAAAAAATTGGGGTTGTATATATTGTAACCTTGGATGTGTATATATATATATAATCTTAGAAATGTAATTCCAAATAGTAAAGTTTAAGATTTAATTGTGAAAATGAATTTTGTTGAATGGTTGTTTTTGATTCTTGCACAACCCTTAATTATTAATATATAAGTATATTCAGAGTATATTCAAATATAAGACTGCTTAAAACATAGTTTTTACCCACTTTTCATCATATATTTTATGTATGCTGACTTTTGTTAATCACTTACCGTATTTTTCGGACTATAACTCGCACCTGAGTATAACTCGCATCAGTCCAAAAATATGTCATGATGAGGAAAAAAACATATATAAGTTGCACTGGACTATAAGTCGCATTTATTTAGAACCAAGAGAAATGAACTAAGAAACATGAACCAAGAGAAAACATTACCGTCTCCAGCCACCAGAGGGCGCCCTATGTCCTCAGTGTAGACTACAGGAGCACTGAGCAGCATAGAGCGCCCTCTGGCGGCTGTAGACGGTAATGTATTCTCTTGGTTCATGTTTCTTAGTTCATTTCTCTTGGTTCGTGTCAAATTAATTTTGATAAATAAGTCGCACCTGACTATAAGTCGCAGGACCAGCCAAACTATGAAAATAAGTGTGACTTATAGTCCGGAAAATACGGTATTTACAGTATCAATTTATGCACTAATAATAAACAAACAAAAAATTATTAAACAACATTATTTAGCTGCATATAACATCGTTGGGGATTTTACCCATTGATTTGAGCATTTTCTGGGCTTTCCATGGATCATGATTTCATTGCGTTTCACATTTCCCAAGGTGGAAACTCAAAACTGATCTATAATCTTGCAAAACATTGTCTTTACAGGAGCTTTATACAGAATTCCCATCTAACATCCAATATAAATGCTCAAATTCAGGATTAGGCTGGAAAACCTGAATGTCAAAGAGGGTTTGTGGTCGGGATAATCCCTTCAGGTCCCTCACACATCTGTCTATCACGGCTGATGGGAAAAATAGCCATGAAATGCCCAAACGCTGAAGCTCTTATCTGGTGCTGGAGCATCCAGATATCATTTCTCATTTTGAAGTTTTCTGAATCACCTACTCCAGTCTTATCTTTACAGCGAATAGTTGGACTGGCCAAACGTGGCTCCTTTCTGTTGCCATAAACTTGCTCTGAATGTCTGTCATGTTGAACATGAAATAACAGACCCCCTCGCTCCAGAAATATTGAGCCAAATAAGACCTTCAAGAGTTTGAAGATCAAAGGGTTATTTATATTATGCTGTGGGTTTTGTATATGCCTTTTTCTCTATTTAGCTTTTCATAACAGAGAAATATTAAAAACAATGGACAAAATGCTCCTAAAATACGTATCAAATAAAAACTGATTTACAAATACAATACAAAGTATATATATGTATATATGTATGTGTTACGTTCACCAGCTGGAGTGCCCATGAGCTCCTCCTCCCCAAACTGTTGTCACTCCCTCACTAACTACATTTCCCATAATCCTTTGCCTGGACTCATCATCACTTATGGCACAGCATTTTTTGACATGTAGTTCCCTCACTGGTTCCTTGTTTTCTTGCCTTGTCTCTTGACCTTGGACTGTTTACATCATTTCTGATGTGTGCTGCCTGTCCTGACCTTCGCCTGTTTGGATCACACTTTTGTCTCATCCTGGCTTGTACCTGTTTGCTGTTGTTTGATATTGCCTGTTTTGACAACTCTTTGGCACAAAGCCTGCACTTGGATCCCTTCTGCATTCTCACGACTCCCAACGTTACAGAAGGCACACATATATATATATATATATATATATATATATATATATATATATATATATATATATATATATATATATATATGTGTATGTGTGTGTGTGTGTGTGTGTTTGTGTGGAGTATATACAATATATAAAATCATGCACCAAAATAAATTCATCCATCCAAAACTAAATGGATAAAATAAATGAAAGCTAATAGATGATCAGACAGTAACAGATTCACACTTAAAATTTAATATATTATAAATGATATATAAAAAATGAAAAAATATATTTTAAAAATATTTTATTTAAATTATATTTTAAATAAATTATATTTATTAAAAAAAAAAGTATGACTCTCCCGGACAATCAAAAATGGGAAAAAAGGCGGGAGCTACTTGCTGAAGCCACGCCCACCTAGCACGACAGCAGTGTCAGCAGCGGCAATCCACCTGTCACTCAAGTGGACACGCCCTTAATTATGCAGATCTTTAAGGCTTAATATTATTTAAACGGATGAGTTATAAAAAAAATTCACCCCCCTCACAGTTCCCATGAAGGGCAAAATTAGCTATTTAGACCAAAATAAATTTTACGCCAGGCTTTAAACATGTTTTTTTCTGCTGTAAAGTTGGGCATTTTAACATGGGGAGTCTATGGGACTGATTCCCTCTTGAAGCCAGTCGATGAATTGCAGTTTTAGTCACTTCTTTATTGTCCTCACGAGAGCGAGCGCAGGTTGGCGCTCGAGTTGAAGTCATTGATGTTAACTGACAGGCAATGGCTTACTTAGCTCTTTATTTCCATCTTGTTCATCCTGTAAATTGTGTTGATAATTGTTTTAATTAATCAAGCGGTCTGATCTTCATCAGCACAGATTTCTGAACACTGCTAAATCCTATTATAAACATGTCTTCAAATGAAACGCAAACAGAGTTCAGAAGGTTCGGCAAAACAATAAAAACCCAGAAAACCTGAGTAGGAATAGGCTACATATGTATATCAAAGCTAATTAATGGGATTCAAACACCTACACACAGTGCTGAATGAATTATTGATGCAGAAATCATTTATTCTCATTAATAGCGATGCCAGGCAACTAATTACCGCAGTCAAATTTGCATCACTAACAAAAGTAGACAGAAGCCATGCGACTGACTCAAGATCACTGCGGAGAATTAGTGTTACTGTGGAGAAAAAACAATCCTCAAAGCTGCACCGATGCCCAGTTTGCCCATTAAATTTCTCTCAGTGCTCTCCAGATTTCATTCCCACTCTTCAAATACCATAAGTCTGATTTAATAATGAGTTTACATGGCAGGAGGACATGAGGAGAAAGCTGTTCAAACAGGAGCAGGTCTCCGCAGGACGACGCTCCATTTGAAACTGTTTGCTCATTCCTTGCTAATTAGCATTTTTTCCCCTAGAATAACCAACTCTGGCTTCTTTTTTATCTTTGTGTTGATGCATAGCAAGGGGAAGCAGAGCCGGCTGGAGATCTGGCTCAGGTCTTAGATGACTTTCACTTCTCTAATTGGATTTGCTGCTGCCAGTGTGGAGCTCACGGGGCTGGACGGACGCCAGTCCACTGCATCTGGGTTCAGTC